>NC_053028.1:596211663-596225063 GCF_003073215.2 Triticum urartu
CCAATCTTCACCTTTTTCACCATAGCATCAAGAAGCTGAGCTTGGCGAATCTGGTCTTCCAAGGTAGGAGAGACTTGAAGGTTGGCGAGGAAACCTTGAGGAACAACTTGCAGATTAAGTTTGCGGAAAGCTTCACAAAGCTCGGGTTGATAAGGCTTGAGAATCAGACTGTTGCAATAAGCCTTCTGCTCAATGCGTCAGCAATCACATTGGCCTTGCCTGGAGTATACTCGATACTCGGATTATACTCTTGAATCATTTCGACCCATCGAGTTTGCCTGAGGTTGAGATTAGGCTGAGTGAAGATGTACTTGAGACTCTTGTGATCAGTGAAAATGTCCACTTTTCTTCCCAATAAGAGATGTCTCCAAGTCAAAAGAGCATGCACAACTGCCGCCAACTCGAGATCATGAGTGGGGTAGTTCTTCTCATTGGGCTTCAATTGGCGAGAGGTATAAGCAACAACTTTCTTCTCTTGCATCAACACTGCGCCAAGACCTTGGAGAGAGGCATCACAAAAGACCTCGTACGGTTTGGATTCATCAGGCGGAGTCAGAACTGGAGCAGTGATCAATTTCTCTTTCAAAGTGTTGAAAGCAATGTCACACTCCGGAGACCAAACGTACTTGACGTGCTTCTGGAGAAGATTTGAGAGAGGCTTCGCGATCTTAGAAAAGTTTTCAACGAATCTTCGGCAATAGCTTGCGAGACCGAGGAAGCTACGGAGTTGCTTCACGTTCTGAGGAGGTTCCCAATTCACAATTGCAGACACCTTCTCAGGATTCACCGCAATGCCCTTGGCAGAGATGATATGACCAAGATAAAGAACCTCATCGAGCCAAAATTCGCACTTGGAGAACTTGGCGTAGAACTTGTGTTCCCTCCTTATCAAGTACCAAACGCAAGTGCTTGGCATGATCTTCCTTGTTCTTCGAGAAAACCAGAATGTCGTCGAGATAGACCAAAACGAAGTCATTGGTGTAGGCGTTGAAGATGAAGTTCATCATGCGAGAGAAAGTCGGAGGAGCGTTGACGAGGCCAAAAGACATGACAGTGTATTCATATGAACCAATAGCTTGTCCTGAAAGCCGTCTTGGGAATATCTTGCTCACGGATTCGAATCTGATGATAACCCATACGGAGATCAAGCTTGGAGAATACTTGGGCACCTTTGAGTTGTTCGAACAGCTCATTGATGTTGGGAAGTGGGTATTTGTTCTTGATGGTCTTCTTGTTCAATGGACGGTAATCAACACAAAGTCGGTCCGTTCCATCCTTCTTCTTCACAAAAAGAACACCACAACCCCACGGAGAAGAACTAGGCCGGATGAGACCCATTCTTCTCTTGAATATCGAGTTGCTTCTTCAGCTCCTTCAACTCTTCAGGTCCGAGCTTGTAAGGACGCTTGCACACTGGTTCCGTGCCAGGCTCAAGATCAATGACGAAATTCACTGGCCGGTGCGGAGGCATTCCTGGAAGCTCTTCTGGAAAGACGTCTTGATATTCGCAAACGACTGGAATGCGAGATAGCATCCCAGTTCACCCTTCTCATTGAGAGAAAACAGACGGATGGTATTATCCCGAGCGGCAAAGACAATTACATCCTCAGACGAATGAGTCAATTGAATCTGCCTGGCTGCACAATCAAGCTGAGCCTTGTGCTTAGAAAGCCAATCCATTCCGAGAATAAGATCAATATCCGAGTTACCAAGGATCATTAGAGAAGCCAGAAACTTGAAATCACCCATCGAGATAGAAATATCCGGAACCTCATAGTTAGCGAGAAACATTGCTTGCCCGGTGACACAATTTGCAAGGAACTTTGCAGATACTGATAATCGCACTCATCCTTTGATGCAAAAGGTTTGGAAATGAAGCAATGCGATGCACCAGTGTCAAAAAGAACTTTTGCAGGAACATCGTTAACAGGAAGGTTACCCATGATGACATCTGATGAATCCTCTGCCTGAGCTGCATTCACCATATTGACCTTGGCGTACTTGGGGTTATGCTTGACCACAACTGTACTTGCCGATCTCACAGGAGGAGGAGGAGGAGACGCCTCTGATTGAGACACTTGTTGGCATAGTGACCCTTCTGTTGGCACTTGTTGCACGTGACCTCTGAAAGCGGACGGTGGTACGGAGCACTCGATCTTGGAGCTTGAGACGAAGTCTTGTTCTGAAAGCCAGGGTTGGGTGGGTGGGAAGATCCACTGCCACCTTTGCTCTTCTGCTGATACGGCTGACGGAACGGAGGAGGAGGAAGCCAATACTTCTGCTGCTTGGCCACTTGAGTAGAGGAAGAAGGAGTAGCATCTCTGACTCGCTTCTTGGAAGCATCACACCTCAAGTTGAGCGGCCTCTTGCTTCAGTGCCATGTTGTAGAACTCATCGTATCTCAAGGGCTCAAGAGAACAAGAGCTAGCTGAATTTCTTCTCTGAGACCACCCCTGAACTGGTATATCATGCTCTTCTCATCAGTACGTCCTGCTTGGCAAAGCGGGCGAGCTTCTGGAACAACTTGTTGTAGTCATAGACAGACAAAGAGCCTTGCTTCAGGTTGCGGAATTCCTCACGCTTGCTTTCAACCACGCTCTGGGGAATATGGTGAGCTCTGAAATCTTGACGGAATTCATCCCAAGTGATACACGTCCACCTCTGGAATCCTTGTACTGCTGGAACCATTCTGCAGCTTGATCTTTGAGTTGGAAGGAAGCGAACTTGACAAAGTCCTCAGGCCTGACGTTACTGCACTCGAAATGCTTGCACAGATCCACGAGCCAATCGTCAGCATCGGTTGCCTCAACACAATTGCTGAAAGTCTTTGGCCCGTTAGCAAGGAACTGGTTGAGTGTAGCAAAGTGATTCTGATTGTTGCCTTGGTTCCCTTGGTTGCCTTGATTGCGCTCTTGGAGAATTTGCATGATCAACTGTGTGTTTGCATTGGTTGCGGCCATCACAGCTTGCCATGCCTCCGGAGGAGGTGGAGGTGGTGGCGGATCTTGATTCTGATTCTGATTGGTGCTCTTAGCGGGAGCCATCCTGAAGAGGTTGACCACCGTTAGCACATAGACAGATAAATGAAGCTGAATCCAACGGAATGAAAATTGCAACATAAAGTCTTCACATCCGAACAAAATGAACGAATGCATTCCTCTTGAAATGGTCACATATCCATAAATTGAGAAGCCACTTAGAATTTAGGTAGAGAAATAAATCAACAAGGTACGGATCAAGAACGAATACTCGGTAAGAAATCCCAATCTCAAACCAAATATCCGTGGAAGAAGAACTAGAGCTACAAGAATTCCCACCTATGAAACTCCCGAACCTTTCCGGTTATGCAATCAGGTGTTGGGGATACAGGGGAAGCATAATATCTCACCCAAATCTAGCAAATCCTACATCCAGCTGTATCCATCCTTCAACACATAACCGAGAAAAACTTCGGAAACCATCTACCTCAACCTTCGAAAAGCATCCGTTATACAAGTTATGGCGATACTCCCGAACTCCCGCCCCAGTACTGGGTGGCGTCGAGGTTATCTCACCAACGAACTGCATAAAAGAGATTTTCGATGTCGGCGTACTAAACTCAGGTATTCCAGAACTGCAACGATAAAATTATGATGACAACACCTCAGAGCTCAACTCCCCGGGACACTTCCACTAAACCCCTGACAGGAGGCACCAAGACAATGTTCTCATCATAAAACCATCGGAACGATTCCAAGATACCCGCGTGATCCTAAAAATTTTTTTAGTGAAATTTGAGAAGAGAAGAGTCAAAACTCTACGCCAGGATGCCTTACCAGAGCGATGAGGAGACTGGGAAGTAAAACGTATTCCTAAACTCTCCGATATATAATTCCTAAATGACTCAAAACATTTTTCTAGACACAACTCGGCTGCTAAAAACGATCAAGCAATGGGGCTCCTAAGGTCGGGGAAGTCTCTGATTACCAACTTGTAACGCCCTCGATGCGGCTATATCTCCCACGTGTCGAGGCATGACTTAGAGGCATAACCGCATTGAAAGCAATGTCGCAAGTTAGGCAATCTTCACAACATCCCATGTAATACATAGGTAATAAAAGGGGAGATAACATAGTTGTCTTACACTCGCCACGTCAATAAAAGTACATAAATAGCATTACAACATTCAAACACTCATGGCCCGACTACGGCGCCAAAATAAAAGATAACCCAACATGCGACACGGTCCCGATCACCCCTACTGGGCACCACTACTGATCATCAGGAAAAGAAACATATTATCATTGAGAGTCCTCGTCGAACTCCCACTTGAGCTCAAGCACGTCATCTGGAGTGGAATCATCAGGCCCTGCATCTGGTGTAATAGTAATCTGTGAGCCACAGGGACTCAGCAATCTCGCACCCTCGCGATCAAGACTATTTAAGCTTAATAGGTAGTTAAGGTAAAAATATGTGGAGCTGCAGCAAGCGACTAGCATTTATGGTGGCTATCATGTTCGCAAAAGAGAGCGAGAAGAGGAGGCAAAGCGCGAGCGATAACTAGAGGAACCTGCGGCAAGCATTACTCCAACACTGTGTCCACTTCCCGGACTCCGCCGAGAAGAGGCCATCACGGTAACACACGCAGTTGATTCATTTTAATTAAATTAAAGGTTCAAGTTATCTACAACCGGACATTAACAAATTCCCATCTACCCATAACCGCGGGCACGGCTTTCGAAAGTTCAAATCCCTGCAGGGGAGTCCCAACTTAGCCCATGACAAGCTCTCACGGTCAACGAAGGAATAGACCTCCTCCCGACGACGTTCCGATCAGACTCGGTACCTCGGTTCTTCAAGACACTTCGACAGGTTAAAACAAGACCAGCAACACGGCCCGAATGTGCCGACAAATCCCGATAGGAGCTGCACATATCTCATTCTCAGGGCACACTCAGATGAAGCACTCCAATACAACTAAAACCAAACCTCGAGTTTCCCCGAGGGGCGCTGCACAGGACTCTAGTTCGGACCAACACTCAGAGGAGCACTGGCCCCCGGGGGGCGGGGGGGCTAAAATAAGATGACCCTCGGGCTCCGGAAACCCAAGGGAAAAGAGGCTAGGTGGCAAATGGTAAAACCAAGGTTGGGCATTGCTGGAAAAGCTTTAATCAAGGCGAACTATCAAGGGGTTCCCATTATAACCCAAACCAGCGTAAGGAACGCAAAATCGGGAACATAACACCGATATGGAAAACTAGGGCGGCAAGAGTGGAACAAAACACTAGGCGAGAGGTCGAGCCTTCCACCTTTACCAAGTATATAGATGCATTAAGATAACATGGCAAATAATGATATCCCAACAAGTAAATAATGTTCCAACAAGGAACGGTCTCCAATCTTCACCTGCAACTAGCAACGCTATAAGAGGGGCTGAGCAAAGCGGTAACATAGCCAATCAACGGTTTGCTAGGACATGGTGGGTTAGAGGTTTGACATGGCAAATTTGGGAGGCTTGAAAGCAAGTGGTAGGCATCGTAGCATGGCATAGCAAAAGAGCAAGCATCTAGCAAAGCAAAGATAGTAGTGATTTCGAGGGTTATGATCATCTTGCCTGCAAAGTTGTCAGAGTTGACTGGATCCTCGAAGCAAACTCAACGGGCTCCTCGTTAGCGAACTCGTCTCCCGGCTCTAACCCAAACAAGACAAACAAGCACAACGGACACAATCAACCACGTGCAAGGATCAAACAATATGATGCAAAGATGGTATGCTATGCGGGATGCGATGCGGGATGCATATGCAAGATGTTGACAAGGAATGCATGAACCTGGCCTCAACATGGAAATCCAAGTGTGCCACTGGAAAATATGAGATGAAATCGCTTGAAAACGATATAAAGAACGCCGGAATCGGAGTTACGGTTTGGAAATGGCAAGCGATTCAAATATGACCACGTTCTGCGATTTACAGCAAGTAGCCATCTAAATGCAACAAGATGAACATGCTACAGCACCCAAACATGGCATCAAAATACATGCAGGGATGCATTCATGATGCTTAACAAAAGTCTAGCACTGAGCTACGGCCAATTCATCCATTAACAGGTTCAAACAAGCATGGCAAAAATGCATATGGCAAACAGATTTCAGACTTAGTGAAATTAACACTTGTCTGGAATTTCAGATCAGGTAGCACTCTTCGGAGCAACAAAACTACATGCTACAGGACCTGAACATGGCAAAGTAAAGCATGGCATGGAGCTACTCAAAGATCTAACAAAAGTCCCTTAGTGACCTTGAGCCAAAAGGGATCAGAAAATACAATTGCAAGCATGTGAACATGGCAAAAACATAATCAGTTCTCAGACTTGGTGAAAACTGGAGCATGCTGAAACAGATATCAAGTAGGCATGTTTACGAGCTCGATGCACTCACTACAGAGCAAGTCATGCAAGATAAGCATACACCCATCAAGAATACACAAAATGCAAGCTAGACATGGCAAGAACAATAGCATAGCATGCACGGATCAACTACAACATTCATCGGCAAAATCGCTAACAAGTAGACAATCTGCCCAGATTCACGAATGAAAAGTAGAGCTCGATTGACTCAAGCTAGGGTGCTCCATAATTGCAAACAAAGACATGGATGGATAGAGCACTACAAGATTAACAAAACATCCTTACTGATCATCCTCAAAAGAGGCACGGATCACTAGGAAACAACATGAACATATGGCCATATGAGATAAACAGCTCAAGGACTTAGTGGAAATGCTAAGTCCCTGAAATCAGCATTACCAAGTGCCTCACTTTGCAAGCTTGTGCTAGTCACCACACACATCACAAAAATACATGGGTTGCACCTCTGGAAAGATGGCAAAACCCTTAACAAAACATATGTAGAGCTCATGGGCATATCATGCACACAATAATCATGGCAAAAATGACAAATATCTAAATGGAGCAGCAGATCTGACAATTATCTCAAGTAGCACTCTTCTAACAGCATTTCGGGCATCAAGATGAACTCAAATGAAAATGATGCAATGAATGAAATGATGTACTCTCTGAGACGAACATTTTGATATGCTATATGCCCAAAACGGAGCTACGGATGCGGAGATATAGCATGATGAAAAGGGCATATGGATCTGGAAAAACGGGGACTTAGAAGAAAATTTGGACCTCCAGATCTAGGGTTCGGTGGCACGTGGCCCGAGGCGAGTCCAGCGAGCCCGATGGAGCGGCGGGGAGGCAGGGAAGGAGTAGATCCGGCCTCCTCCGGCCGGATCCGGTGGCGAGGAGGACGAGGCGGCACGGGCGCGGTGTCGGCGGAGCGGGGCGGCGCGGTGTCGGCGGCCGGCGGCGAGGCGAACCGCGGCGGCGTGGCGCGCCGGCCGGCGAGGCGAAGGCGGCGAGGCAGCGGCGGCGGCGGGGCGCAGGAGGCGCGGGGAGGCGGCGACCGGGCCGCGGGGGCCCGCTGCGGGCCGGGCGGGCCGCGGCGGTGGGAGGAGGCGGCGGCCACGTGGCGGTTCTGAGGTGGGCGGCGCGGGTCGGTTGGACTCTGTCCGGCGCTGGCCGGACACGTCCGGTTGCGCGGAGGAGTAGATCTAGGGTTTAGGGGGGAGGGGAAGACCCGAGAATTTCGGAGGGGGTATATATAGGCATAGGGGGAGCTAGGAGAGTCCAAATGAGGTGCGGTTTTCAGCCACGCGATCATGATCGAACGCTCTAGATGATGGAGAAGGTTTTGGTAGGTTTTGGGCCAAAATGGAGAGGTGTTGGGCTGCAACACACATGAGGCCTTTTTGGTCCCTCGGTTAACCGTTGGAGCATCAAACGAAGTCCAAATGGTACGAAACTTGACAGGCGGTCTACCGGTAGTAAACCAAGGCCGCTTGGCAAGTCTTGGTCCAATCCGGAAATGTTTAATCCCCACACACGAAAGAAAGGTAGAAATGACCACCGGAGGAGAACGAAGCGCCGGAATGCAAAACAGACAACGGGGAAAATGCTCAAATGCATGAGATGAACATGTATGCAAATGCAATGCACATGATGATATGATATGAGATGCATGACAACAATAACAACACACGGAGACAAAAACCCGAACCCGAGAAAAATAAAATAACTTAACGCCAGAAACGGCAAGAGTTGGATTACATATTGGGAAAATCATATCCGGGGTGTTACAAACGGCCTTCATTTAATCTTCTTATCTCAATGGTCGCATGCACACATAAGTCTGCTACTTTTGGGCGTTAATTATGCCCTGGTCAATGTGTAAATCTCTAAATGTACAGTCTTTCACGGACGTAGGGAGTAGGTTGAGCACTTGAGCGTGAGCGTGTGTGTTGCGTCGTGTGCTGTGTGCCGCATGGGTGCGTGAGTGTTGCGTGCGTCCATGTGTACGTGTGAGTGTTGCATGTTGCATGCATGCATGCATGCATGGGGCTTACTCCCTCCCATTGACATGTTCATATTTCAAGCTTCCTCTGTTCCCTCCATATGGTGATACTCCCTCTGTTCCCAAATAGTACGGAGTAAAAGCCTCCCTCTGTTCCCAAATACGGAGTATTTGTCTTTCTACAGATTTCAACAAGTGACTAGGTACGGAGCAAAATGAGTGAAGTGAGCGTAGAGGCATAGGGATACTGTAGAAAGGAAGTCCCCGCAATCCATTTATTCCCCATCTCGGTCAGAGAGAACTATTCAACTAGTCTCTTCTTCTTCCTCCTCTCTTCCCCATCGTCGGCCGCACACCAATTACCCCCGCTCACTGCTCGCTCGCCCGCGCCATCTTCCTTGGTAGCTCGCGCATACCATATCCCCCTGCTCACTTCTCGGACACACGAGGAGAAGCTTCTTCGCTCGCCCGCCCGAATCCACTTCCCCACTGGCTCGCAGGCACCGAAAACCCCATTGGTAGAACCGACTGACAAGCAAAGCCGCGTATGGACCTACTCAGCACCGTCCGTCTGTCCGCATGCTCAGTGTCTTTGTACCGTCTACTCGTCTGCAACCGGCCGGCTCTTTTCAAGACACCCTGCTTGCTGATGCCCGATCCTCGCAGGTGGCCCAGACACCGACTTGACGATCCTACGGAGGTTGCCGTGGTGCCCCTCGACATGCTACCATGATAACCCACAAGTATAAGGGATCACAACAGTTTTCGATAAGTAAGAGTGTCAAACCCAACGAGGAGCTAAAGGTAAAACAAATATTCCCTCAAGTTCTATCGACCACCGATACAACTCTATGCACGCTTGACGTTCGCTTTACCTAGAACAAGTATGAAACTAGAAGTACTTTGTAGGTGTTGTTGGATAGGTTTGCAAGATAATAAAGAGTACGTAAATAAAAAGTAGGGGCTGTTTAGATAAAGAAACAATAAATTAAATATAGCGAGCAGAAAAGTGGTGGTAGGAGTTGCGAAATTGTCCCTAAGCAATTGACTACTTTACTAGACCGATAGCAAGTATTATGTGGGAGAGGCCACTGCTAGCATGTCATACCTTACTTGGAATTCTATGCACTTATGATTGGGACTATTAGCAAGCATCCACAACTACTAATGTTCCTTAAGGTAAAACCCAACCATAGCATTAAGATATATTGGTCCCCCTTCAATCCCGTATGCATCAATTTCTATGGCTAGGTTGAAGCTTCTGTCACTCTTGCCCTCCAATACTTAGTCCGGTAACATACACTAACCCTATGGTGTGATCCACGCGCGCGCTCATAATGATGGGCACCAAAGGACAGCAACATAAACACAAGAAAATTAAATCAATCATAGCAATTCATCCAACCGCCGATAGGAGAACGAAAATCTTACTCAGACATCGTAGGATGGCAACACATCATTTGGATAATAATATGAAGCATAAGCAGCCATGTTCAAGTAGAAGGGTACCATGGGTTGCGGAGAGTGGACTACTATAGATTGAGGGGGAAGGTGATGAGATGTTGGTGGAAGTTGGGAGGTGTTGGTGAAAGAATCGTGGTGATGATGATGATGCCACGGCGGTGTTTCGGCGCCACCGAGGGAGAGGGGGAGATGGGCCCCCTTCTCCATTTCTTCTTGACCTCATCCCTAGATGGGAGAAGGGTTTCCCTTCTGGTCCTTGGGCCTCCATGGCATGGGAGGGGCGAGAGCCCTCTGAGGATTGGGATCTATCTCCTCTGTTTCTCTCTGGCTGCGTTCTGTTCTAGCTCTGTTTTCACGTTTGGTATATAATAATGGAGATCCGTAACTCCGATTGGCCTGAAACCTTCGCGTGATTTTTTTCCGAATATTAGGCTTCTTGCGGCAAAAGAGAGCGTCAACTCCGCCTTACGGTGGGCTCATGAGGGTAGGGGCGCGCCCTAAGGGGGCCCTGCCTGTGACCACCTCGGGCACTGGTTCGCGTTGATTTTCCTTCGAATTTTCCATATTTTCCAAAAATAAGCTCCATCCGTTTTTATCCCGTTTGGACTCCGTTTGATATGGATATTCTGCGAAACCAAAAACATGCAAACAGACAGGAACTGGCACTGGGCACTGGATCAATATGTTAGTCCCAAAAATAATATAAAAAGTTGCCAAAAAGTATATGAAGTTGAATAATATTGGCATGGAACAATCAAAAATTATAGATACGACGGAGACGTATCAGCATCCCCAAGCTTAATTCCTGCTCGTCCTCGAGTAGGTAAATGATAAAAAAAGATAATTTTTTATGTGGAATGCTACCTAGCATAATCTTGATCATATGTCTAGTCATGGCAAGAATATTAAGACAAGAGTGATTCAAAGCAATAATATATCCTTTGACATAAAGACAATAATATTTCAAGCATACATAAAGCAATCATGTCTTTTCAAAATAACATGGCCAAAGAAAGTTATCCCTACAAAATCATATAGTCTGGCTATGCTCCATCTTCACCACATAAAATATTCAAATCATGCACAACCCCGATGACAAGCCAAGCATTAGTTTCATACTTTTGACGTTCTCAGACTTTTTCAACTTTCACGCAATACCTGAGCGTGAGCCATGGACATAGCACTATAGGTGGAATAGAATATGATGGTGGAGGAGACAAAAAGGAGAAGATAGTCTCACATCAACTAGGCGATATCAACGGGCTATGGAGATGCCCATCAATAGATATCAATGTGAGCGAGTAGGGATTGCCATGCAATAGATGCACTAGAGCTATAAGTGTATGAAAGCTCCAACTGAAACTAAGTGGGTGTGCGTCCAACTTGCTTGCTCATGAAGACCTCGGGCATTTGAGGAAGCCCATCATCAGAATATACAAGCAAGTTCTATAATGAAAATTCCCACTAGTATATGAAAGTGATAACTCAAGAGACTCTCTATATGAAGAACATGGTGCTACTTGAAGCACAAGTGTGGTAAAAGGATAGTAACATTGCCCCTTCTCTCTTTTTCTCTCATTTTTATTTTATATATATATATTTTGTGGGCTTCTTTGCCTCTTTTTTTATATATTGGCTTTTGCCTCTTTTTTTTTGTAAAGTTTGGAGTCTCATCCCGACTTGTGGGGGAATCATAGTCTCCATCATCCTTTCCTCACTGGGCAATGCTCTAATAATGATGATCATCACACTTTTATTTACTTACAACTCAATATTACAACTCGACATCTAGAACAAAGATATGACTCTATATGAATGCCTCCGGCAGTTTACTGGGATGTGCAATGATCTAGCATAGCAATGACATCAAAAAACGAACAAGCCATGAAAACATCATGCTAGCTATCTTACGATCATGCAAAGCAATATGACAATAAATGCTCAAGTCATGTATATGATGATGATGGAAGTTGCATGGCAATATATCTCGGAATGGCTATGGAAATGCCATGATAGGTAGGTATGGTGGCCGTTTTGAGGAAGGTATATGGTGGGTTTATGGTACCGGCGAAAGTTGCGCGGTACTAGAGAGGCTAGCAATGGTGGAAGGGTGAGAGTGCATATAATCCATGGACTCAACATTAGTCATAAAGAACTCACATACTTATTGCAAAAATCTATTAGTCATTGAAACAAAGTACTACGCGCATGCTCCTAGGGGGATAGATTGGTAGGAAAAGACCATCGCTCGTCCCCGACCGCCACTCATAAGGAAGACAATCAATAAATAAATCATGCTCCGACTTCTTACATAACGGTTCACCATACGTGCATGCTACGGGAATCACAAACCTCAACACAAGTATTTCTACAATCCACAACTACCCACTAGCATGACTCTAATATCACATCTTTATATCGCAAAACTATTGCAAGGAATCAAACATATCATATTCAGTGATCTACAAGTTTTATGTAGGATTTTATGACTAACCATGTGAATGACCAATTCCTGTCATCTCTCTAAATAGATATAAGTGAAGCAAGAGAGTTTAATTCTTTCTACAAAAGATATGCCCACGCTCTAACAAATATAAGTGAAGCAAAAGAGCATTCTACAAATGGCGGTTGTCTATCTAAAGAGAAACAGGCAATCCAAACTTCAAATGATATAAGTGAAGCACATGAAGCATTCTATAAAGCCATACTCAAAAATATAAGTGAAGTGCAAAATAATTCTATAAATCAACCAAGTACTATCTCATACCAGCATGGTGCATAAAAAGGAAATAAAAACCTAAAGCAAAATACGCTCCAAGATTGCACATATCGCATGAACGAAACGAATCCGAAAACATATCGATACTTGTTGAAGAAAGAGGGGATGCCTCCCCAGCATCCCCAAGCTTAGATGCTTGAGTCTCCTTGAATATTTACTTGGGGTGCCTCGGGAATCCCCAAGCTTGAGATCTTGCCTATCTTCCTTCTTCTCACATCGAGACCTTCTCGATCATCGAACACTTCATCCACACAAAATTCAACAGAAAACTCGGTAAGATCCGTTAGTATAATAAAGCAAATCACTACTCTAAGTACTGTTGCAAACCAATTCATATTTTGTTTTTGCATTGTGTCTACTGTAATATAACTTTTTCATGGCTTAATCCACTGATATGAATTGATAGTTTCATCAAAACAAGCAAACTATGCATCAAAAACAGAATCTGTCTAAAACAGAACAGTCTGTAGCAATCTGAACATTCACCATACTTCTGATACTTGAAAAATTCTACCAAAATTAGGAAAAATAAAAAATTTGTATAGGAAGACAGTGCAAAAATAATCAGAACCATTTGACGTTCCAGCTAAAAATGTAAAATCGCGCACTACAGCCAATGTTTATGTCCTGCACTGTACAAACCATCAAACAAATGTAAACATCCTAAAGGCAAACCTTGGCACGTTATTTTTATAATACAATGGAATTGTACAAGGGGATAACTATTTTTGGTGAAAAGTTTCTTTAATTCAGATTCAAAC
>NC_053028.1:596226063-596255089 GCF_003073215.2 Triticum urartu
CACCAAGGACTTATTCAAGAAGTTCAATATGCAAGAATGCAAAGGTATGTCTACACCCATGCCTACTAGTGGACATAATGATTTAACCAAAGATGGTGAACCGGTTGATCAAAAGGTTTATCGCTCTATGATTGGTTCATTGTTATACCTATGTGCTTCACGTCCCGATATTATGCTAAGTGTGTGCATGTGTGCACGATATCAAGCTGCTCCTAAAGAATGTCATCTTAAGGCTGTGAAAAGGATAGTGAGATACTTAATCCATACACCAAACTTTGGCATTTGGTATCCTAAGAGATCTTCTTTTGATCTCGTTGGCTATTCCGACTCGGATTATGCCGGAGACAAGGTTGATAGAAAGTCCACTTCGGGTACTTGTCAATTTCTTGGTAGATCTCTTGTGTCTTGGTCTTCCAAGAAACAAAACTCGGTATCCTTATCCACCGCTGAAGCGGAATACATTGCCGCTGGTTCATGTTGTGCTCAATTACTTTGGATGACCCAAACTCTTAAAGATTATGGGATCTATGTGAAACATGTTCCACTACTTTGTGACAATGAAAGTGCTATCAAAATTGGTCATAATCCTGTACAACATTCTCAAACTAAGCATATTGAAGTTCGTCATCATTTCATTCGAGATCATGTTGCTAAGGGTAACATTGATCTTAAGCATGTTCGCACCGATAAGCAATTAGCGGATATATTTACTAAACCTCTTGATGAGAAAGTGTTTTGCAGGTTGAGAGGAGAATTGAACATCATTGATGCTTCGAACTTGGAGTAGAAACTCCATTGGATACATGCAAGACATGAGCTTATGACTAATCCATGATATATCTCTTATGATAACTATCTTATGTCTTGGATATATTTGCACCTTGCATGTTGTCTAACCCATGTAGGTGCTTGGTTGAATCTAATTCCATGAGATTGCGACTCACTCACATCTTGAGCAATCTCTACATCACCAAGACTCTACACAATGGTGGTTGAAGACAAGGAAGCACAAAACCATTCAAACATATCCTTTGAGAGATTCTATGTTGAGCTTCATGATTGTCATTTTTGGATACACAAGTGCTCTTCCTTGCAAGAACTAACCCATGTAGGTAGATGAACTCAAACTCCAAGTGGTGCTCCCAACTCTTGATGAGCTACATCAACCTTGAGCACCCACACAAGTTCAACTACATGAGCAAGAACCACACCACCACCCAAGGTATGTTATTCCATCTTAGAGAAGCTTTACTCCAAGACATGAGTCAAAGCAACTCAACAAGATGTGAATACATCAAGATGCTTAAACGAAAAATGGTAACCCCATTTTGAGCTTAAACGATGAGTATGACCTATGATCAAGTGTTCTCACTTGACTCCTAAGTCAATATACTCTAACATAGGTGACTATGTCACCGCCCAACTCCAGATGAAGTTCTCTTGTGTTCTTTTCTGTGTTATTGAATTTGTCTCATGCATGTTTATTTTCTTTCTCTTTTTCAAAAAAAAACTTCATCTAGATCTTTCAGTTTCTTCTCTTTTCTCTTTGTTTTTGTTCTGCATTTTCTGCATTCAATTCCTTGCAAATCCTTCAGGTAATTCATTGCAAATCTTTGTGAGATCCTACATGTCTAGTGAGCTGAGGTGACAAATGTTTTTCTCTATGTAAACTCGGTTTCACCGACTTGTAATTTTCGGTCCAACCGAATCCTTTCGGTACCACCGAAACATTCCACTCGGTGCCACCGACTTCGCAACAGGAAAAACAATTTGCCACTTGTTCTATATTTCTTCTGATCCAGCTCTACTCAATGAATCTTGCCCTCTTCAAGCATCACAGTTTTATCCATTGCTTTGTGCTGAGTCTTAAGGACCAAACCTATACGACGGATTCCAGAAAGCCCTTCTTGGAAATTGATGTCAAATGGGGAGAGAGAGATCACATCAAAGCTTGTAGGAGAAAGAGATTTCCAGGGGGAGAGAATACTCAAGGATCCCAGATGCTTGATGTTCAAGAGGAGAGATGTCACATGCCTTTTTGGGGGAAAGACATGTATTTGCATTAAGTTCTATCCATTTGTATCTTTCAGCTCTGATTTTCTGTTCCCTATCTTCTCCCAATATCCCATGTAAGATTCAGGGGGGAGCAAGACACCTAAGGGAAAGAAATCAGTCAAATTCATTGCATATCTTTACTCTTGGGGACATGTTGAATCCAATGTGGTACCTTGTACTCACTCTCTACATGTCATCCCAGTCTTGGCATTCTTCTGGTTTCTTTTGTGTGCTCTGGCTAGTGGATGTACCTGTGTTATCTAACTTTGTTTGAGCAGGTTCATTCCATCCTAAGCCAACTCAAAGACTACACGGTAAGTGTATGCATCAAAATCATGAGTATGAGGACTTCTTGCTTATGTACATACTGTTTGTAAGAAGGACTCATGAGCATGAAGGTATTTTCCTTGATAATCTTTTACTCTGATGCATATGGCCAAGATACATGTAACACTTTGCCTACTCTGTCATGATTATGCTCTCACATGCTTCTATATTTTATATTCATATGATTGCATTCATGTAAGGGGAGCCTATGCTTGTTGCATGTCCTTCCAAAGCTTTACTTGCTGTTCTTTATATCCTTATCTAAAGCTTTGATGTATGTTGCCATCAATTACCAAAAGGGGGGAGATTGAAAGAACAAGTGCTCGCTAGGTAGTTTTGGTAATTGATGACAACATATCTCTTGTTGGACTCATGTTTCTATCTAGTATGTTTCAGATAAGTGCAACAATGGAGTGGCATGGACTAAAGGTTGTGGGAACTCCTTCAAGATGCTAAGGACAAAGGATTGGCTAAAGCTTAAAGCTCAAGACTCTTCATTTTACATTTTAGTGATCCAAGATCACATTGAGTCCATAGGAAAAGCCAATACTATCAAGGAGGGATGAGGTGTTGCTTAATGAGCCTCTTGCTTCATGTGCTTAGTGATATGCTCCAAAACCCTCAACTACTTTCCCACATCCACATATGACCTAAACCCTAAGCCAAACTCGGTCCTACCGATTCTTTCTATCCGGTGCCACCGAGTTTCACTTGTCATAAGCCACTGCCAAACCCTAGCAATTCGGTTCTACCGATAGGGATCTCGGTCTCACCGAGATGGGATTGCAAACTCTCTGTTTCCCTTTCGTAACTTTTTGGTCTCACCGAAAGAGCGAATCGGTCCCCAGAACACATACACAATTCCAACTCATATGTTCTGAGAGAGAACCACCTACTCATGTGTTGAGACCAAGATATTCCATTCCTACCATATGAATCTTGATCTCTAGCCTTCCCCAAGTTGCTTTCCACTCAAATCTTCTTTCCACAAAATCCAAATCCTATGAGAGAGAGTTGAGTGTTGGGGAGACTATCATTTGAAGCACAAGAGCAAGGAGTTCATCATCAACACACCATTTGTTACTTCTTGGAGAGTGGTGTCTCCTAGATTGGCTAGGTGTCACTTGGGAGCCTCCGACAAGATTGTGGAGTTGAACCAAGGAGTTTTGAAGGGCCAAGGGGATTGCCACTTCGTGAAGATTCTACCGCTAGTGAGTAAGTCCTTCGTGGGGCAATGGCCATGTGGGATTAGACAAGGTTGCTACTTCATGGACCCTTCGTGGGTGGAGCCCTCTGTGACTCGCGCAACCGTTACCCTTCGGGGGTTGAAGTTCTCATCCAACGTGGATTGTAGGATAGCACACCTATCGGAACCACTGGGAAAAACATCCGTGTCTCCAATTGCGGTTTAAATTCTCCAAACACTTCCCTTTACATTCTTGCAAGTTGCAATGCTTTTACTTTCGCTGCCTATACACTCTTTGCATGCTTGCTTGATATGTATTTGAAATGTTGAAATTATGCCTAAACTCCACTTAACCGAAAAAAAGCTTAAAAAATGCAAACTTTAGCATTAAGTTGTCCAATCCACCCCCCCTCTAGACACATCTACTTCAAGATCCTACACCTTTGTCCATCGGTATGTTACTTGCTCGAGATTCGATCGTCGGTATCCCTATACCTTGTTCAATCTCGTTACCAGCAAGTATCTTTACTCGTCCCGTAACACATGATCTCGTGACTAACTTGTCGTGGTTTTGTCATGGCAGATATCCTAGAGAAAGGACTTAGTCGTGGAGCCATCGCGACGGGTTAGCTTGAAGGGGTTAAAGCGGACACAAGGACGCAAGGGAGTTTATACTAGTTCGGCCCCTTCGATGAAGGTAAAAGCCTACGTCTAGTTGTGATGGAATTGATGGGTGTTTCGATGACTAGGGAGCAAACAAGCTTCGCCTATGTCTCGAGTTGTTGTCTCTTGTCCTTGAACCGCCGCCGGGTCGTCCCCTTATATACATGGGTGACGCCCGTCGGTTTACAGAGTCCCAACACCGGCTCATAGATGTGTCCGGTTTGGTCTCTACTTATCCCTAACTTACAATACAAGTTACATATTGACGCCGGTTTATGGCTACAGGCTCTCAGCCGATTATGGGTCTTGAGCCCTCATCTACCTTCATGGGATTTAACATACTTAACTACTGATGAAGTTAACCCGGCCCAGATAGGCCGGTTTACGCCCAGTAGTAATATCCCTAACATTAGGCCCCAGATTGATTTGAACAGGTTCATGTCAATCCTTAGCAAAAACTTCATCTTCAACATCTTCTTGTAGTTTGGTGAACTGCCGTGATGTCATCTTCTCTGATTCCTGTAAACCGGCGTGACGTCATCTGTCATAAAGAAACTATCTATGATACCTTCTTGTTTAATAAATCCGTGATAATCGAGGCAACAGTTCTGTTTCCAAACTTGCGGCCCCTTGATTTTCGCGCCTGACCCATGTCCCTT
This sequence comes from Triticum urartu, assembly GCF_003073215.2. Taxonomy (NCBI): domain Eukaryota; kingdom Viridiplantae; phylum Streptophyta; class Magnoliopsida; order Poales; family Poaceae; genus Triticum; species Triticum urartu. Next base: position 596,230,954 of record NC_053028.1, read on the forward strand.
GCTTTATAAATAGGACCGAAGGGTCATTTCTTTTTCCTCTTCATGCCCTTCTGCTTCATCTTCCTCGCGTCGCCCAACTTCGGAGCTCCGCCGCCGCCGTCGACCTCTGCACCAACTTTGGCCGCTGCATCACCCTGAGCGTACCAGAGCACCGCGGCGACCTTCCGCTTCTTCCTCAACTCCGGTAAGTCTTCTATCCTTTTCATCATAGATCTGTTCTAGGGTTTCCATGTTCTCTAGTGTTCATCGCTTGCTTCTTGTTGGACACTAGAAAACCCAATAGCTTGCCCGCCGGTACACCAAAGACACACTTGTCCGGATTAAGCATCATCTTGTATGTTCTCAGGTTATCAAAGGTTTCCTTCAAATCATCAATCAGAGTCTCCTTCTCCCTGGATTTAACCACGATATCATCCACGTAAGCATGTACATTACGGCCAATCTGCTTGTGAAGACAATTTTGTACACACCGTTGGTAAGTTGCCTGGGCACTCTTGAGCCCGAAGGGCATAGACACATAGCAGAAGGCTCCAAAGGGAGTTATAAATGTTGTCTTCTCCTGGTCCTTAACTGCCATTTTGATCTGATGATAGCCAGAATACGCATCCAAAAAACTTAAACGCTCACAACCCGCCGTAGCATCAATAATTTGATCAATACGGGGGAGGGCAAAAGGATCTGCTGGACAAGCTTTATTAAGATCTGTGTAATCCACACACATGCGCCAGGTGCCGTTTTTCTTGAGGACCAGCACCGGATTGGCAAGCCACTCGGGGTGTGAAAAACTTCAACAATAAAGCCAGCTGCTAAGAGCCTGGCTACCTCTTCTCCAATCGCCTTGCGTCTTTCTTCGTTAAACCGGCGGAGGAACTGTTTCACCGGTTTATATTTAGGATCCACATTAAGTGTGTGCTCAGCGAGTTGCCTCGGTACACCTGGCATGTCGGAGGGCTTCCATGCAAAAATGTCCCGATTCTCACGGATGAACTCGATGAGCGCGCTTTCCTATTTCGGATCCAAGTTGGCACTGATGCTGAACTGCTTGGACGAATCGCCAGGTACGAAGTCAACAAGCTTAGTTTCTGCTGCCGATTTGAACTTCAGGGCCGGATCATGCTCCGTAGTTGGCTTCTTCAATGGAGTCATGTCCGCCGGATCAACATTGTCTTTATAGTACTTCAACTCCTCGGTGGCACAAACCGACTCTGCATAAGCCGCATCTCCTTCCTCGCATTCCAAAGCGATTTTGCGGCTTCCGTGAACCGTTATTGTCCCCTTGTGACCCGGCATCTTGAGCTGCAAATACACATAACAGGGCCGAGCCATAAACTTGGCGTATGCCGGTCGCCCAAACAGGGCATGATATGGACTTTGGATTTTCACCACTTCAAACGTCAATGTCTCCGACCTGGAATCATGATCATCCCCAAAGGCCACTTTCCAGAGCTATCTTACCAACGGGATATGCTGATCTGCCAGGCACTACACCGTGGAATACTGTATTAGACGGTTTGAGATTCTTATCTGTTAGTCCCATACGACGGAAGGTCTCATAGTACAGGATGTTAATGCTGCTCCCTCCATCCATGAGCACCTTGGTGAACTTATAACCTCCCACCTGAGGCGCCACCACCAGAGCCAACTGACCCGGATTATCGACCTGGGGTGGGTGATCCTCTCTGCTCCATATGATTGGCTGTTCAGACCAACGTAGATAACGGGGTATGGCCGGTTCAACAGAGTTGACTGCCCGCCTCTGAACCTTCCGGTCTCGCTTGTCCAAGCTAGTGGTAAAGACATGGTACTGCCCACTACTCAACTGCTTTGGGTTGCTCTGGTAACCTGACTGTTGCTGCTGTTGGTTGTAACCACCCTGGTTGTTCTGACTATTTTGACCATTATGTCCGCCCGGATTACCATTAAATCCTGAACCGGAACTTCCTCCACCGTAACCCGGCCCGGACCCTGAGCCACCGCCAGATTCGTGATCATACCGGAAATTATTAGAATTCTTGAACTCCTGCATAATAAAGCAATCCTTCCAAAGGTGGTTTGCTGGCTCCTCCTTCGTCCCATGTCTTGGACAGGGCTGGCTTAGCAGATAGTTTAGGCGGTTTGGGTTAGGGTTGGGTGCTCCATTACGATTTTTCGGCCTACCCTTGCGTCGCTGGCCATTGTCCTGTGCGTTGGTATTAGCCACAAAGTCCATGTTACCATCCGCTTTACGCTTGCCTCCTCCGCCATTGCCTACCCAGTGATGCTGCTGACCTTTGGAGCTGCTGTTCTTCTTCCCTTTCCCTGTCTTGTCATCATCAGATTCGGGATCCTTGGTACTATCAGAATCAGCATATTTCACCAAAGCGGCCATGAGGGTCCCCATGTCGGTGCAATGACGCTTCATCCGTCCCAATTTCAACTTCAGGGGCCCAAACCGGCAGTTGCCTTCTAGGGTTAATACTGCGGTGTCAGCGTTGATGCGGTCTGAGGAGTGCAACACTTGTGAAACCCGGCGCACCCAATGAGTCGTTGATTCTCCTTCCTCCTGGACGCATGCAGCTAAGTCCACTATCGACATAGGCTGTTTACAGGTATCCTTGAAATTGCTGATAAACCGGGCTCGTAATTGGGCCCATGAACTGATAGAATTAGCTGGCAAGCTTTTTAACCAAGTACGGGCCGTTCCTTCAAGCATCATGGTGAAGTATTTCGCACACGCCGTGTCATCCACATCAAGCATCTCCATGGCCATCTCATAGCTCTCCACCCATGTCTCTGGAGGTTGATCCGCCGTGTAATTTGGTACCTTGCGCGGGCCTTTGAAATCCTTGGGCAGGCGCACGTTGCGTAAAGCGGGGATAAGGCAAGGCACCCCCAAAGAACTAGAAGTAACACCAGGTTCGATCGAGATGGTTGGACGAACCGGCGTGAGCTGCCGAGCCTGATGCTGTGCGGCTAACTCGGCCTCCCTGCGCGCTCGGGCCCGGTTCACCACTTCCTGAGCGTCATCAGCACCACCCGTCGGGTTGTTGCCACGGGGTGCTCCACGTCGTTCATTACTCGACACTGCTGGTTCATCCATATGTCTGCTATAGCTCCGGCTTGGACGGGGGGTCGAGTGGATCCGGTCGCGGCTGTACGAGTACGCTTCCTGTTGGGCCAAAGCTGTCCTCAGAAGTTCCTTGACCCGTCGCGTCTCTACTGCCTGCGGCGAGTCACCTTCAATTGGAATGGCCTCCAGCCGTGCAGCAGCGGCAACAAGATTGTCCATTGGGTTGGAGTAGTGACCCGGAGGTGTTAAAGCATCCTGAGGTATAACGGTGTTTTGACGAGGCGGGTCCATCTGACGAGGCTGAACCGGTGCACCGGTCCCAGGGGCTTCTGCCCGGTTCCCTCCAGCGGATTGCCGGCTCTTGGTCCTGGAGTGTTGAAAAGGTCTCTGGCCTCGAAAACCGGAGGTAAGCGGGATCGGTGCTTCCTCCTCATGACTTCATGCGACGCGCTCTGGTCCAACATAAGCCTGTAGGCCTGTGCGTCTAAAGCGGCCCGCTCTGCGGCCATCCTGGTGTCCTCAGCCGCCAGATCCGCTTGGCCTGGGTGATCTTGTTCCTTTACCTTTGCAATCTCCGTGTTGTGAACGTCCTGATCTGGCGGATTAACTTCCGCCATAAGCACAGCCAACGCATCAAATAGTTCTGATAGAACCTGAGCCGGCGGGCGCACAGGGCCTCCTGCCCCGGCAGCCGTCGCCGCTGCTGAACCGGAGATCGTTGCCGGCTGTCGAAGAATGAAGCGCTGCTTGTGTTCCGGTCATGAATATTCCAACCCGGTTGGGCAGATCAGAGGGGTCCGGAATACTGTCGCCATCGGAACAGCTCCCAATCCGGCCATCTTGTAGCTGATAAAGAGATTCGGTTTCTCCGGTCGAAGATTCGTCACCGGAACAAACCGGCAGTCGCCCCGCGAAATCCCGATACATCCTCATAACTTCCTCCATGGATGACTCCCACGAAGGCACGCTTCATGGCCGGTCTAACCCGGGCGGATTGCACACGCTGAGCCGTCTCGACGAGGTCGGTGCAGATGTCCGGCTCAGGGCCCGGTTCACCGATCTTGCCAATGAAAATGTGAATGCCACCAAAGGGGACCCGGTACCCGTACTCAATTGAGCTGGCCTCGGGGCCCCAGCCCGCGTCGTCGATGTAGAGCCTGCCGCGACGACTCTTAGTCATCCGGCCTACAGCGTAGCCCTCGAGTCCTTCAAAGCGGCCCTCCAAGAACCGGAAACCATCGTGCGATTATCCACGGTGGGCGCCAACTGTCGTGGTTTTGTCACGGCAGATGTCCTAGAGAAAGGACTTAGTCGTGGAGCCATCACGACGGGTTAGCTTGAAGGGGTTAAAGCGGACACACGGACGCAAGAGAGTTTATACTAGTTCGGCCCCTTCAATGAAGGAAAAAGCCTACGTCTAGTTGTGATGGAATTGATGGGGTTTCGATGACTAGGGAGCAAACAAGCTTCGCCTATGTCTCGAGTTGTTGTTTGTTGTCCTTGAACCGCCGCCGGGTCGTCCCCTTATATACACGGGTGACACCTGTCGGTTCACAGAGTCCCAACACCGGTCGATATTCGTATCCGGGTTGGTCTCTCCTTATTCCTAACTTACCATACAAGTTTATATACAAATTCCGGTTTACAGCTACAAGTCTTGAACCGGCTACGGGCCTTAGGCCCTCATCTGCCTTCTTGGGCTTTATCACTTCTAGAACTACTAATGAAGTTGACCCGGCCCAGATAGGCCGGTTTACGCCCAGCAGTAATATCCCCAACAACCATAATCCACCTCGGTAATATTGTAGCGGTGCTTAGGCGAAGCCCTGTTCCGGTAGCAACATCATCACCATCATCACGCCATCGTGCTGACGAAGCTCTCCCTCGAAGCTCTACTGGATTGTGAGTTCACGGGACGTCACCGAGCCGAATGTGTGCAGATCGCGGAGGTGCCGTATCTTCGATACTAGATCGGTCGATCGTGAAGAAGTACGACTACATCAACCACGTTGTCATAACGCTTCCTCTTACGGTCTACGAGGGTACGTAGATGATACTCTCCCCTCTCGTTGCTATGCATCACCATGATCTTGCGTGTGCGTAGGATTTTTTTTTTGAAATTATTGCATTCCCCAACAGTGGCATCCGAGCCAGGTTTATGCATAGATGTTATATGCATGAGTAGAACACAAAGTAGTTGTGGTCGTGGGTATATACATATTGCTTGACATCACTAGTTGATTCTTGATTCAGCGACATTGTTGGGTGAAGCGGCCCAGACCGACATTACGCGTACGCTTACACGAGATTGGTTCTACCGACATGCTTCGCACACAGGTGGCTAGTGGGTGTTTGTTTCTCTAGCTTTAGTTGAATCGGAATCAATGAACGGGGTTCTTTCTGAAGATCAAAAAGCAATCACTATACCGCATTGTGGTTTTGATGCGTAGGTAAGAATGGTTCTTGCTGAGCCCATAGCAGCCATGTAAAACTTGCAACAACAAAGTAGAGGACGTCTAACTTGTTTTCGTAGAGCATGTTGTGATGTGATATGGTCAAGACATGATGCTAAATTTTATTGTATGAGATGATCATGTTTTGTAACACAGTTAGCGGCAACTGGCAGGAGCCATATGGTTGTAGCTTTATTGTATGAAATGCAATCGCCATGTAATTGCTTTACATTATCACTAAGCGATAGTGATAGTCGTAGAAGCAATAGTTGGCGAGACGACAATGATGCTTCGATGGAGATCAAGGTGTCAAGCCGGTGATGATGGTGATCATGACGGTGCTTTGGAGATGGAGATCAAAGGCACAAGATGATGATGGCCATATCATATCACTTATATTGATTGCATGTGATGTTTATCGTTTATGCATCTTATCTTGCTTAGTTCGGCGGTAGCATTATAAGATGATCTCTCACTAAATTTCAAGGTATAAGTGTTCTCCCTGAGTATGCACCATTGCTACAGTTCGTCGTGCCGAGACACCACGTGATGATCGGGTGTGATAAGCTCTACATTCACATACAACGAGTGCAAGCCAGTTTTGCACACGCCGAATACTCGGGTTAAACTTGACGAGCCTAGCATATGCAGATATGGCCTCGGAACACTGGAGACCGAAAGGTTGAGCATGAATAATATAGTAGATATGATCAACATAGTGATGTTCACCATTGAAAACTACTCCATCTCACGTGATGATCGGACATGGTTTAGTTGATATGGATCACGTGATCACTTAGATGATTAGAGAGATGTCTATCTAAGTGGGAGTTCTTAAGTAATTTGATTAATTGAACTTTAATTTATCATGAACTTAGTACCTGATAGTATTTTGCATGTCTATGTTGTTGTAGATAGATGGCCCGTGCTGTTGTTCCGTTGAATTTTAATGCTTTCCTAGAGAAAGCTAAGTTGAAAGATGATGGTAGCAACTACACGGACTGGGTCCGTAACTTGAGGATTACCCTCATTGCTGCACAGAAGAATTACGTCTGGGAAGCACCGCTAGGTGACAAACCCGCTGCAGGAGCAACGCCAGATGTTATGAACACCTGGCAAAGCAAAGCTGATGACTACTCGACAGTTTGGTGTGCCATGCTTCACGGCTTAGAACCGGGACTTCAACGACGTTTTGAACGTCATGGAGCATATGAGATGTTCCAGGAGTTGAAGTTAATATTTCAAGAAAATGCCCGGATTGAGAGATATGAAGTCTCCAATAAGTTCTACAGCTGCAAGATGGAGGAGAATAGTTCTGTCAGTGAACATATACTCAGAATGTCTGGATACCACAACCACTTGACTCAACTGGGAGTTAATCTTCCTGATGACAGTGTCATTGACAGAGTTCTTCAATCACTGTCACCAAGCTACAAGAGCTTCGTGGTGAACTATAATATGCAAGGATGGATAAGACGATTCCTGAGCTCTTCGCAATGCTAAAGGCCATGGAGGTAGATGTCGGCATTCTGGGAATGGGGGTCCCCAGACTTGCCTGCCTGCAGCCCACAGCGTGGCTCCACCAGCGGCCCTGTATGGCCCATCTTCACCCGCAAACACTCAAGACCCTCGCGAGGGGCCAAGCCACGTGAGGCGGACAACACAAGACCTCCTCAGGGGCGGCCTCACCAGGATGGCTCGTGTGGGGTGGAGAGATCAAGGAAAGGGACACCTCGCGAGGTTTGTGTGACGTAAGCCATGATGACTGGAGCTGGGCGGGCGCCAGTGCGCGTAGTGTCCCTGTTTCCTCTATGGTTCTAAAGAGGCAAGCGCAGGCGAGGAGTCCCGAGGCATCAGGCAAAGGTTTCCATATCGGTGCAACGAGACCAAGACCAGCAGGGCAGCAGGGCGGAGGTCACCGTGGAGCCCAAGACGACGTCACCACCAGAGCCTTTGGCAGGCGAAGACTACTTTTGTCAGGATAGCTTGTACTGGTTGTCTCCCTTCAAATTTGGCCATTGTGGGATCCCTTCCCGCTCAATATTTGGGAAGAGGACCAGGGCCTCTATAAGTAGGACTAGCCACCACCATAGAGAGAGAGAGAGAGAATCCTCAGCCACGTAAACTCACCGAGCGCAAGAAGACCTCACCTCAGAAGGTTGTTCTTCCCTTGTAACTGTTCATCCTCAGCCCAAGAGGCAATCCACCACACCACACTAGAGTAGGGTATTACACCACAACAGTGGCCCAAACCAGTATAAATATTGTGTCTCATGTTCTTTGGGTTCATCGAGCTAGGCCGTGAAATCATAGAGTGTGTGAGCTAGAGAGGGGGAGAGATCTTTGGGCGCACCCCAGTGTTCCGACCTCAAGGGTTTTGCCGGAACCCAAAATCCTACATTTGGCGCGCCAAGTAGGGGTGCGCCAGAGCTTCTCTTCCCCCGATTGATCCGCCGATGCTCCGTGGTTCCGATGTCCGGCGACCCAAGGACCAACGGCGACCGCTAGGCAGTTTGTCCGGCCCAGGCAGCACCGTCCGCCCAAGAAGACCTCAACCCAGCGCCCCAGGCGGCACGCGCGCCGCCAAGCGCCACGGGGCGCGGGCGGCGCGGTCAAACGCCGTCCACCCTCACTCCATGACAAGTGCGGGCGGCCGCAAGGGCCTCAAGCGACGTTGTGGCCACTACGCCGCACACCCGACGGGAACAAGCCAAACATGAGGGCCGCACTCACGGTGGCTCGGGAGCTGTTGTGATGTCGGCTTATGGAGAGCGGTCGGGATGCACTGCTGGAGCGCGTCGCCGAGCTACTGGACACCGCGGCCTCGGGAGCATCGCCCTTCTGCTCCCTTCTTACGCCTCAGGCCACAGCCGGATCGCATGGTGGGCCTCGCCGCGCCCGCGCACCCCCAGGTGCGCCAGGAGGCTTCATCGACACCGGCGCGACCAGAAGCACCGGACGCCCACTCGTGCTTGCGCCACCTTCGATTGGCGCGGGCACGAGCGTTGCCACCCGCGGCCTCAGTGGAGAGCCGTCCTATCGTCCTCAAGGCAGCGCAACGTGGAGCGTGGGGTACTTCGGCGAGGTCTTCGGGGCGGCGGCCTCGGAGGCCTATGTGCCACGCATGATAGACCAGGAGTATGCACTGGAAGACGACCCTGGCTCGTTCCTCGAGCCGGGCTGGGAGGAGGAGGCGCTGGAAGCTGAGGCCTCCAGGAGCCCCCCGAGCGCGTCGTGAGCCTCACCAACCATGCCGGCGATGACAGCCACAGGGTACCACTAATCTCTCAGGAGCAAGCTTATGCTAACCATGGGTCGGAGGAGGATCAGGTCACAACGGCGGACGGCGGCCCCAGCTCAACAGCCTCCCTCCCACCAGGAGGAGCGCACTGGGGGCTGCAGGGGAGGGGCCAGGAGCCAGGTCCCTCCCCGCATCGCGCGGAGCAAGGCACCCCCCGGAGGTAGGCCCTCTGTCGGGGAGGTGCTGCTGAGCCTTCCCCCGTCAAAGGACCCGTGGTCGCCGAGGGCGCCGCTGGCGTCCCCTTTGCCCCTTGGCTTCGTCCTGGTTGCCGGTCGCACCAACGGTGGTCGAGGGTGGCGCAAGGCGGGGCCCTCGTCTGGCTATATGAAGTAAGGCTCACGCCTGTGAAGATCTCCGCTCGTGACACTCTCATGTAATAATGAGTGGGGCTGTACATGCCCCGGAGTCTTAGGAGCGCCGCCCTCGGGCCTCGGGGGCTCCCTCCCATGCCTAGTGGTAGCACTTAGATCGGCGCTGGTGAGAAGACAAGAAGACTAGACTAGGTGGCGGACGCAGCCATTTGCTCTTAACCTCTTTTTTGTAGTCCTGTTTCTGGCTTTGGATTTAAGTTGAAGTTGAATTTTCATTGGTATGCACGGGGGGTGTCTTTTCTCGAGTCGTGTGATTTCTTGCCATCCGGTTCCTTGCCTTGTTTCGGAGTTGGCACCAGCTACCTCCCCCCTCACGAGCTCCTCGCAAGCGGGGGCTGGGCGCGACACACACACACTGCGCGCACGGCCTTCCATGGCTAGCGCTTGCTCCTCGTGAGGCCCTCTCGGGTGGATCGGGAGGCCCCTCAGAGGCTCACGACCCCACGAGCCGGTCGGGAACCGGCCCTGACTAAGGTAAACTGCAGCAATAAGCTCGCAGCGGGCTCGCGGGCTCATAAAAACACATCTTCAGCTTGGCCTAAGGAATAGAGGCAGTAATCTGTTTACATGAGGGGCTCCCCCTCCCAAAATGCTCTTACAACTTTCAGGGCTATGCCCAAGTTTTTACTTATAGGGTTAGCAACGAGGAAGCACGGGCTCAATCGGACATATCTCTCACCGCGTCCTCCGGGTCACCCTTAGACACGTCGCTGGCGTCGTCGTCACCATCGCTGGCATCACCATCCTCGTCGCCGGCATCACCATCGCCATTGTTGGCGTCGCCCGCACCATCGTCGACCATGTTGCCTTCATCCGCGGAGACCACCACCACATCATCCTCGAAGGAGAAGGCCCTGACTAGAGCATCCACATTGTCCTCTACCCAGCGCGCCAGGTCACCCCGGATGGCCTCGGGCACAGGGGCAATGGCGGCGTCGAAGTCGAAGTTGGGGTAGGTTTTCTGGAGGTGGCTGAAGACTCGAGAGAACACGCGCTTGAGGAGGCTGTGGCTCCTCTCCTCAACAAGCACGCAAGCCCTCTCGGATCGATTCTCTAGGCGTGTCACCACGTCGGTGAAGAAAAGTAGGTGACTGGCATAGTCATTCGAGTGGGGATGAGGTGCATCTTCGTCGCAGATGGCGCCCAGTGCCGCTTTGGCTCTGGCCCTGAGGCTTTGGAGCATGGGGGCATGCTCGCACTCCAGCGTCCGCCGCCGAAGCGCTTCCTCCCTGCTCTGCTGCGCGAAGGACTCGGTGCCGTCGACCCGCTGCTAAAGGGAAAGCAGCTCGGCATGATCGGAAGCCAGCTCAGCTTGCACTGAAGTCAGGGCGGCTGCGGCAGCTTTCTCGCGATGTTCCGCCTCATCCAACCCTGACCTGAGGGCATTAGTCCTACCCACAGCTTCGGCTTCCACAAGCTTCAACTGCAGGTCGTACCTGCCCTCAAGATCCGCACGAGCCTCGGCCACCCGGCGGTCGACCTCCTCTTGAGCCTTGGCCTCGCGCGCACCGACAGCATCCTCCGCTTGGGCGACTTGGCGCTCCCTCGTCTCCAGCCGCTCAAGCTCAAGGCTGCGTTTCGTGGCTTCCAGCGCCAGCGCTTCCTCGCGCTTCAGGACCTCTTCCTCCTCGGCAGGAGTCCCCTTCATCGATGCTAGGGCGGCCTTGCGTGCCTCCACTTGCTGCTACAGGGAGGCACTCCATGCTTGGAGCTCCCTCGCGCGTTTCTCTACGATCTCGCGGCGACGATCAGCTTCCCTGGCTTCTTCCAAGGCTCAGGCGCAAGCTTCACGCGAGGTCACAAGAGATGCCTCGGCCTTCGCGTTATCAATCTCACGCTCATGGCGCCCCAGATTGATGGCCACCTTCAGTTTATGCCACTCCTCGCTCAGCCGAAGACCTTCAGCCTCAAGGCGTGCGTCTACATCCGCGAGCTCTCCGCCAAGACGGCTCATCGCGGCCATCGCCTCCCAAAAGAGATCGTGGTGAATGACACTCCGTTCATGCGCAAACTCGAGCGCGCGGCCGGTTCCGTCCTCCACAGTGGGGGCCGCCAACGGGATCTGAAGTGGCTCGCTCCCTTTCCGTAGGGGGCTGGGGACTGGCGCCCCTCCGGTTGCCGACTGGGCTTCGGTAGGAGCCCGGTTTGGTTGAGGCTCCCTACTCGAAGAAGGAACCCAAGACCGAACCCATCCAACCGCCGTCTACAACCAGAGGAGGAGCCCTTGGCATGCTCGGCTCACCCCCGACGAAGCCACGAAGAAGAGACGGCGGGAGCGCGGGCTCGAGGCACCAAGCTAGCATCTCTGCCTCTCCAGCCGACCTCGTGCTGGGGGCAGCATGCTGGCCTGGGGTGCTCAAGGCCAGCGGGAGATTCAAGGCAGGAGGAGGTTGCTTCCCAGAGGGCTACGCGGCCTTAGTAGATGGGATCCTGAAGAGCCACCGCCGAGAAGGGAAGCAGCACTTGAGGAATTACAAAGATTAGGTACTTACTCATCTATGGCGATGTACTTCCTCTGTCTCAACGGTCGTAAGGCACCGTTGTTGCAGATTGGTGCTACCTCTTGAGCACTGCATTGGTTTTCCCTTGAAGAGGAAAGGCTGATGCAGCAAAGTAGCGTAAGTATTTCCCTCAGTTTTTGAGAACCAAGGTATCAATCTAGTAGGAGGCCACACGCAAGTCCCTCGTACCTACACAAACAAATAAGAACCTCGCAACCAACGCGATAAAGGGGTTGTCAATCCCTTCAGGGTCACTTACGAGAGTGAGATCTGATAGAGATAATAATGATAAGATAAATATTTTTGGTATTTTTATGATATAGATTGAAAGTGAAGATTGCAAAGTAAAATAGATTGGAAACTTATATGATGGAGAATAGACCCGGGGACCTAGTGGCTTCTCTCAAGATAGCATAAGTATTGCGGTGGGTGAACGAATTACTGTCGAGCAATTGATAGAAAAGCGAATAATTATGAGAATATCTAGGCATGATCATGTATATAGGCATCACGTCCGTGACAAGCAGACCAACTCCTGCCTGCATCTACTACTATTACTCCACACATCGACCGCTATCCAGCATGCATCTAGAGTATTAAGTTCATAAGAAAAGAGTAACGCCTTAGGTAAGATGACATGATGTAGAGGGATAAACTCAAGCAATATGATATAAACCCCATCTTTTTATCCTCGATGGCAACAATACAATACGTGTTGTTTCCCTTTCTGTCACTGGGATCGAGCACCACAAGATTGAACCCAAAGCTAAGCACTTCTCCCATTGCAAGAAAAATCAATCTAGTAGGCCAAACCAAACTGATAATTCGAAGAGACTTGCAAAGATAACCAATCATGCATAAAAGATATCAGAGAATAATCAAATATTGTTCATAGATAGACTTGATCATGAACCCACAATTCATCGGATCTCGACAAACACACCGCAAAAAAGAGTTACATCGAATAGATCTCCAAGAAGATCGAGGAGAACTTTGTATTGAGATCCAAAGAGAGAGAAGAAGCCATCTAGCTAATAACTATGGACCCGAAGGTCTGAAGTAAACTACTCACACATCATCGGAAGGGCCATGGAGTTGATGTAGAGGCCCTCCGTGATCAATGACCCCTCCGGCGGAGCTCCGGAAAAGGCCCCAAGATGGGATCTCTTGGGTACAGAAGGTTGCAGCGGTGGAAATAGGGTTTCGTGGTGCTCCTGGATGTTTTCGGGGTATGTGAACATATATAGGAGGAAGAAGTAGGTCGGTTGAGCCACGAGGGGGAGGGCGCGCCTAGGGGGTAGGCGCACCACCTGCCGCGCGGATGCCTCGTTCGTTTCTTGACGTCCACTCCAAGTCCTCAGGATCACGTTTATTCCAAAAATCATGCTCCCGAAGGTTTCATTCCGTTTGGAGTTCATTTGATATTCCTTTTCTGCGAAACACTGAAATAGGCAAAAAACAGCAATTTGCATTGGGCCTTGGGTTAATAGTTAGTCCCAAAAATAATATAAAAGTGTAGAATAAAGCCCATTAACATCCAAAACAGATAATATAATAGCATGGAACAATCAAAAGTTATAGATACGTTGGAGACGTATCAGCATCCCCAAACTTAATTCATGCTCGTCCTCGAGTAGGTAAATGATAAAAATGGAATTTTTGATGTGGAATGCTTTCTAGCATGTTCTTCAATGTATTTTTCTCTATCGTGGCATGAATGATCAGATCCGAAAGATTCAAGATAAAAGTTTATTGTTGACATAAAAACAGTAATACTCCAAGTATGCTAATCAAGCAATTATGTCTTATCAAAATAACATAGCCAAAGAAAACTTATCCCTACAAAGTCATATAGTTTGGCCATGCTTCATTTTTGTCACACAAAATGCTCCCATCATGCTCAACCCCGATGACCAGCCAAGCAATTGTTTCATACTTAGCCTTTTCAAACTCTTTCAACTTTTACGCAATATATGAGCGCGAGCCATGGACATAGCACTATTGGTGGAATAGAATATGATGATTGAGGTTGTGTGAGAAGACAAAAAGGGAGAAAGTCTCACATTGACGTGGCTAATCAATGGGCTATGGAGATGCCCACTGCTACCTCTTGAGCACTGCATTGGTTTTCCCTTGAAGAGGAAAGGGTGATGCAGCAAAGTAGCGTAAGTATTTCCCTCAGTTTTTGAGAACCAAGGTATCAATCCAGTAGGAGGCTATGCGCTAGTCCCTCGCACCTGCACAAAACAAATAAATCGTCGCAACTAACGCGATAAGGGGTTGTCAATCCCTACACGATCACTTACGAGAGTGAGATCTGATAGATATGATAAGATAATATTTTTGGTGTTTTTATGATAAAGATGCAAAGTAAAATAAAAGGCAATGAAAATAACTAAGTGTTGGAAGATTAATATGATGAAGATAGACCCGGGGGCCATAGGTTTCACTAGTGGCTTCTCTCAAGAGCATAAGTATTTTACGGTGGGTGAACAAATTACTGTTGAGCAATTGACATAATTGAGCATAGTTATGAGAATATCTAGGTATGATCATGTATATAGGCATCACGTCCAAGACAAGAAGACCGACTCCTCCCTGCATCTACTACTATTACTCCACACATCGACCGCTATCCAGCATGCATCTAGAGTATTAAGTTCATAAGAACAGAGTAAAGCCTTAAGCAAGATGACATGATGTAGAGGGATAAATTCATGCAATATGATAAAAAAAAACCCCATATTGTTATCCTCGATGGCAATAATACAATATGTGCCTTGCTGCCCCTACTGTCACTGGGAAAGGACACCGCAAGATTAAACCCAAAGCTAAGCACTTCTCCCATTGCAAGAAAGATCAATCTAGTAGGCCAAACCAACTGATAATTCGAAGAGACTTGCAAAGATAACCAATCATACATAAAAGAATTCAGAGAAGATTCAAATATTGTTCATAGATAAACTTGATCATAAACCCACAATTCATCGGTCTCAACAAACACACCGCAAAAGAAGATTACATCGAATAGATCTCCATAAGAGAGGGGGAGAACTTTGTATTGAGATCCAAAAAGAGACAAGAAGCCATCTAGCTAATAACTATGGACCCGAAGGTCTGAGGCAAACTACTCACACTTCATTGGAAGGGCTATGGTGTTGATGTAGAAGCCCTCCATGATTGATGCCCCATCCGGCGGAGCTCCGGAATAGGCCCCAAGATGGGATCTCATGGATACAGAAAGTTACGGCGGTGGAATTAGGGTTTTGGCTCCGTATTTGATCGTTTAGGGGTACGTAGGTATATATAGGAGGAAGAAGTACGTCGGTGAAGCAACAGGGGGCCCATGAGGGTGGAGGGCGCGCCTAGGGGTAGGCGCGCCCCCCCTATCTCGTGGCCTCCCTATTGGTTGCTTGACGTAGGGTCCAAGTCTCCTAGATCTTGTTCGTTCCAAAAATCACGTTCCCAAAGGTTTCACTCCGTTTGGACTCCGTTTGATATTCCTTTTCTTCGAAACCCTAAAATAGGCAAAAAAAACAGCAATTTTGGGCTGGGGCTCCGGTTAATAGGTTAGTCCCAAAAATAATATAAAAGTGGATAATAAAGCCCAATAATGTCCAAAACAGAAGATAATATAGCATGGAGCAATCAAAAATTAAAGAGACGTTGGAGACGTATCAAGCATCCCCAAGCTTAATTCCTGCTCGTCCTCGAGTAGGTAAATGATAAAAACAGAATTTTTGATGTGGAATGCTACTAGGCATAATTTCAATGTAATTCTTCTTAATTGTGGCATGAATATTCAGATCCGAAAGATTCAAGATAAAAGTCTAATATTGACATAGAAATAATAATACTTCAAGCATACTAACTAAACAATTATGTCTTCTCAAAATAACATGGCCAAAGAAAGTTCATCCCTACAAAATCATATAGTTTAGTCATGATCCATTTTCGTCACACAAGAATGCTCTCATCATGCACAACCCCGATGACAAGCCAAGCAATACTTTAGTAATCTCAAACTTTATAAACCTTCACGCAATACATGAGCGTGAGCCATGGATATAGCACTATGGTGGAATATAGTATAATGATGGGGGTTATGTGGAGAAAACAAAAAGGAGAAAGTCTCTCATCAACGATGCTAATCAATGAGCTATGGAGATGCCCATTGATTGACGTTAATGCAAGGAGTAGGGATTGCCGTGCAACGGATGCACTAGAGCTATAAATGTATGAAAGCTCAACAAAAGAAACTAGTGGGTGTGCATCCAACTTGCTTGCTCACGAAGACCTAGGGCACTTGAGGAGGCCCATTGTTGGAATATACAAGCCAAGTTCTATAATGAAAAATTCCCACTAGTATATGAAAGTGATAAGACAAGAAACTCTCTATTATGAAGACCATGGTGCTACTTTGAAGCACAAGTGTGGAAAAAGGATAGTAGCATTGTCCCTTTTAATATATATTTTATTTGGCCTTTCTCTCTTTTTATTTGGCCTTTCTCTCTTTTTTTTATTGGGACAATGCTCTATTAAATGATGATCATCACACTTCTATTTATTTACAACTCAATGATTACAACTCGATACTAGAACAAGGTATGACTCTATATGAATGCCTCTGGCGGTGTACCGGGATATGCAATGAATCAAGTGTGACATGTATGAAAGAATTATGAACGGTGGCTTTGCCGCAAATACGATGTCAACTACATGATCATGCAAAGCAATATGGCAATGATGAACGTGTCATGATAAACAGGATGGTGGAAAGTTGCATGGCAATATATATCGGAATGGCTATGGAAATGTCATAATAGGAAGGTATGGTGGCTGTTTTGAGGAAGATATAAGGAGGTTTATGTGTGAAAGAGTGTATCATATCACGGGGTTTGGATGCACCGGCGAAGTTTGCACCAACTCTCAATGTGAGAAAGGGCAATGCACGGTACCGAAGAGGCTAGCAATGATGGAAAGGTGAGAGTGCGTATAATCCATGGACTCAATATTAGTCATAAAGAACTCACATACTTATTGCAAAAATCTACAAGTCATCAAAAACCAAGCACTACGCGCGTGCTCCTAGGGGGATAGATTGGTAGGAAAAGACCATCGCTCGTCCCCGACCGCCACTCATAAGGAAGACAATCAAAGAACACCTCATGTTTCAAATTTGTTACATAACGTTTACCATACGTGCATGATACGGGACTTGCAAACTTCAACACAAGTATTTCTCAATTTCACAACTACTCAACTAGCACAACTTTAATATCACTACCTCCATATCTTAAAACAATCATCAAGCATCAAACTTCTCTTAGTATTCAAAACACTCAGAAGAAAGTTTTTACTAATCTTGAATACCTAGCATATTAGGATTATTTAAGCGAATTACCATGCTATTTAAGAATCTCAAAATAATCTAAGTGAATCATGAGAGATCAATAGTTTCTATAAAACAAATCCACCACCGTGCTCTAAAAGATATAAGTGAAGTACTAGAGCAAAACTATATAACTCAAAAGATATAAGTGAAGCACATAGAGTATTCTAATAATTTATGAATCATGTGTCTCTCTCTCAAAAGGTGTGTACAGCAAAGATGATTTGTAACACCCCGGATGTAATTTACCTAATATGTAATCCAACTCTTGCCGTTTCCGGCGCTAAGTTATTTTATTTTCTCGCGTTCGGGTTTTTATCTCCGTGTGTTGTTGTCGTTGTCATGCATCTCATATCATGTCATCATGTGCATTGCATTTGCATACGTGTTCGTCTCATGCATTCGAGCATTTTCCCCGTTGTCCCTTTTGCATTCCGGCGCTCCTATCTCCTCCGGTGGTCATTTCTACCTTATTTTCGTGTGTGGGGTTTAAACATTTCCGGATTGGACCGAGACTTGCCAAGCGGCCTTGGTTTACTACCGGTAGACCGCGTGTCAAGTTTCATACCATTTGGACTTTGTTTGATGCTCTAACGGTTAACCGAGGGACCGAGAAGGCCTCGTGTGTGTTGCAGCCCAAAACCCTTCCAATTTGGCCCAAAACCCACCAAAACCCTCTCCATCATCTAGAGCGTTCGATCACTATCGCGTGGCCAGAAACCGCACCTCATTTGGACTCTCCTAGCTCCTCCTATGCCTATAAATAGCCCCCCTCCAAAATTCACATCTCCTTCTTCCCCGAAACCCTAGATCCACTCCATCCGCCGCCGCCGGACGAAATTCCCCCGGCCGGACATGTCCAACCTCCCCGCGCCGCCGCCACGTGTCGGCTCCTGATTCGCCAAGCCGCCGCGCCCACATCTACGCGCCAGCACCCGCGTGCGCGGCCCACCCGGCTCGCTCGGGGCCCTCGCGGCCCGAGCTCTCCCGCAACCGCACCCGAGCGCTCGTCGCCTTTCTTCCCTGGCGCCGTTCGCCACCCGAGCTCCGGCGAGCTCCGGCGCCGCTCCGCCACTCCGCTGTGCCGCCCCAGCTCGCCGGGGGATGCCGCCCCTCGCCGTCGCGGCCATCGCCGGTGCCGCCCGCGGCCACCCCGGCCCGCACCTCCTCCTCCACGCTCGCACCTCCTCTGGCCGGCCCTTCCAACTCCGGCGAGGTCGTCAAGTCCAGCCGGCGATCTACGGAATCCGTGCCAGATCCAGATCTGAGTTACCCCTCGGTTGACTTTTCTCAGAAAACCCTAATTATATTGCCATGTTCATCGTGCCGTAACTTTGCATCCGTAGATCCGTTTTGGGCGTGTAGCATATCAAAATGTTCGCCTCAGAGAGCACATCATTTCATCTCATTGAATCATTTTCATTTGAGCTCATCTTGATACCCGAAATGCTGTTGGCAGAGTGCTATTTGAGTTAATTGCCAGACATGCTGCTCCAAATAGCTATTTGTCATTTTTTCCATGATTAATGTGTGCATGATATGCCCCTGAGCTCTACATGTGTTTTGTTATATGCTTTGTCATATTTACAGAGGTGTCATCCATGTATTTTTGTGATATGTGTGGTGACTAGCACAAGCTTGCAAAGTGGTGCATTCGTTAATGCTGATTTCAGGGACTTAGCAATTCCACTAAGTCCTTGATCTGTTTTTGTCAATATGCCATATGTTCATGTTGTTTCCTAGTGATCTGTGCCTCTTTTGAGGATGATCAGTAAGGATGATTTGTTAACCTTGTAGTGCTCTATCCATCCATGTCTTTGTTTGCAATTATGGAGAACCCTAAATTGAGTCAATCGAGCTCTACTTTTGCTATTTCGTGAATCTGGGCAGATTGTCTACTTGTTAGCGATTTTGCCGAGGATGTTGTAGTTGATCCGTGCATGCTATGTTGTTGTTCTTGCCATGTCTAGCTTGAATAATGTGTATTCTTAATGGGTGTATGCTTATATTGTCATGCCTTGCTCTGTAGTGAGTGCATCGAGCTCGTAAACATGCCTACTCGCTATCTGATTATGTTTTTGCCATGTTCACATGCTTGCAATTGTATTTTCTGATCCCTTTTGACTCAAGGTCACTAAGGGACTTTTGTTAAGCTCTTTGAGTAGCTCCCTGCCATGCCTTGCTTTGCCATGTTAAGTTCCTGTAGCATCTAGTTTTCATGCTCCAAAGTGTGCTACCTGATCTGAAATTCCAGACAAGTGTTAATTTCACTAAGTCTGAAATCTGTTTATCAATTGCATTTTTGCCATGCTTGTTTGAAATTGTTAATGGATTAATTGGCCATAGATCAGTGTTCATCTTTTGTTAAGCATCATGAGTGGATCCCTGCCATGTATTTTTTGCCATGTTTGGGTGCTGTAGCATGTTTAACTTGTTGCATTTAGATGGCTACTTGCTGTTTATCGCAGACCGTTGTCATATTTGAATTGCTTGCCATTTCCAAACCGTGTCTCCGATTCCGGTGTTCTTTATATCAATTTCAACCGAAATCACCTCACCTTTCCAGTGGCACTCTTATATTTCCAAGTTGAGGCCAGGTTCATTCATCCCTTGTCAAATCTTGCATATGCATCACATATCGCATCCCGCATAGCATACCATGTTGCATCATGTTGTTTGAGCTTTGCACGTGGTTGATTGTGTTCTTGTTGCTTGTTTGTCTTGTTTGGGTAGAGCCGGGAGACGAGTTTGCTAACGAGGAGCCCGTTGAGTTTGCTTTCGAGTATCCAGTCAACTCTGACAACTTTGCAGGCAAGATGATCATACCCTCGAAATCACTTCTATCTTTGCTTTGCTAGATGCTCGCTCTTTTTCTATGCCTATGCTACGATGCCTACCACTTGCTTATCATGCCTCCCAAATTGCCATGTCAAATCTCTAACCCACCATGTCCTAGCAAACCGTTGATTGGCTAAGTTACCGCTTTGCTCAGCCCCTTTTATAGCGTTGCTAGTTGCAGGTGAAGATTGGAGATCGTTCCTTGTTGGAACATTATTTTCTTGTTGGGATATCATTATATTACCTTGTTATCTTAATGCATCTATATACTTGGTAAAGGGTGGAAGGCTCGGCCTTTTGCCTAGTGTTTTGTTCCACTCTTGCCGCCCTAGTTTCCGTCATACCGGTGTTATGTTCCCGGATTTTGCGTTCCTTACGCGGTTGGGTAATGATGGGAACCCCTTGACAAATCGCCTTGAATAAAACTCTTCCAGCAATGACCAACCTTGGTTTTACCATTTTCCACCTAGCCTCTTTTCCCTTGGGTTTCCGGAGCCCGAGGGTCATCTTATTTAAACCCCCCTGGGCCAGTGCTCCTCTGAGTGTTGGTCCGAACTGCCAGCCTGCGGGGCCACCTCGGGGAAACTCGAGGGTTGATTTTACCCGTAGCTTGACCTATCTGAGTGTGCCCTGAGAACGAGATATGTGCAGCTCCTATCGGGATTTGTCGGCACATTCGGGCGGTGTTGCTGGATTTGTTTTAACTTGTCGGGTTGTCTTGTAGAACCGGGATACCGAGTCTGATCGAAGTGTCTCGGGAGAAGGTATATCCTTCGTTGACTGTGAGAGCTTGTCATGGACTAAGTTGGGACTCCCCTGTAGGGATTTGAACTTCCAAAAGTCGTGCCCGCAGTTATGGGCAGATGGGAATTTGTTAATGTCCGGTTGTAGATAACTTGAACCTTAACTTAATTAAAATGAATCAACCGTGTGTGTTACCGTGATGGTCTCTTCTCGGCGGAGTCCCGGAAGTGAACACGGTGTTGGAGTAATGCTTGTCGCAGGATGTTCTCTAGTTCCTCGTTCGCGCTTTGCCTTCTCTTCTCGCTCTCTTTTGCGAACAGGTTAGCCACCATATATGCTAGTCGCTTGCTGCAGCTCCACATATTACCTTGCCTTACCTATCAGCTTAAATAGTCTTGATCGCGAGGGTGCGAGATTGCTGAGTCCCTGTGGCTCATAGATTACTTCCAAACCAGATGCAGGGCCTGATGACTCCGTTCCAGATGATGCGCTTGAGCTCAAGTGGGAGTTCGACGAGGACTCACGCCGTTACTCGTGTCTTTCCCTAATGATCAGTAGTGGTGCCCAGTTGGGGCGATCGGGACCATGTCGCATGTTGGGTTGATCTTTTATTTTGGCACCGTAGTTGGGCCATGAGTGATTGGTTGATGTAATGCTATTTATGTACTTTGTTTGACGTGGCGAGTGTAATCCAACTATGTATCTTCCCTTTTATTATCTATTTACATGGGATGTTGTGAAGATTGCCTTACTTGCGACATTGCTTTCAATGCGGTTATGCCTCTAAGTCATGCCTCGACACGTGGGAGATATAGCCGCATCGAGGGCGTTACATTGATTGTGGTAAACTAAAAATCAAAGACTCAAATCATACAAGACGCTCCAAGCAAAACACATATCATGTGGTAAATAAAAATATAGCTCCAAGTAAAGTTACCGATAGAAGTAGACGAAAGAGGGGATGCCTTCCGGGGCATCCCCAAGCTTTGGCTTTTAGGTGTCCTTAGATTATCTTGGGGGTGCCATGGGCATCCCCAAGCTTAGGCTCTTGCCACTCCTTGTTCCATAATCCATCAAATCTTTACCCAAAACTTGAAAACTTCACAACACAAAACTTAAAGTAGAAAATCTCGTGAGCTCCGTTAGCGAAAGAAAACAAAAGACCACTTCAAGGTACTGTAATTAACTCATTATTTATTTATATTGGTGTTAAACCTACTGTATTCAAATTCTCTATGGTTTATAAACTATTTTACTAGCCATAGATTCATCAAAATAAGCAAACAACACACGAAAAACAGAATCTGTCAAAAACAGAACAGTCTGTAGTAATATGTAGCTAGCACAAGATCTGGAACCCAAAAAATTCTAAAATAAATTTCTGGACGTGAGGAATTTATCTATTAATCATCTGCAAAAATAATTAACTAAATATCACTTTCCAAATAAAAATGATAGCAGTTCTCGTGAGCGCTAAAGTTTCTGTTTTTTACAGCAAGTTCAATAAGACTTTCCTCAAGTCTTCCCAACGGTTCTACTTGGCACAAACACTAATTAAACACAAAAAAAACAACCAAAACAGAGTCTAGGTAAATTCTTTATTACTAAACAGGAGCAAAAAGCAAGGAATAAAAAAATTGGGTTGCCTCCCAACAAGCGCTATTTTTAACGCCCCTAGCTAGGCATAAAAAGCAAGGATAGATCTAGGTATTGCCATCTTTGGTAGGCAATCCATAAGTGGCTCTCATAATAGATTCATAAGGCAATTTAATTTTCTTTCTAGGAAAGTGTTCCATGCCTTTCCTTAATGGGAATTGGAATCTAATATTTCCTTCCTTCATATCAATAATTGCACCAATTGTTCTAAGAAAAGGTCTACTAAGAATAATAAGACATGAAGGATTGCAATCTATGTCAAGAACAATAAAATCTACGGGCACATAATTCCTATTTGCAACAATAAGAACATCATTAATTATTTCCATGGGTTTCTTAATAGTGGAATCCGTAAGGTGCAAGTTTAAAGAGCAATCATCAAAATCACGGAAACCTAACAAATCACACAAAGTCTTTGGAATTGTGGAAACACTAGCACCCAAATCACACAAAGCATAGCATTCATGATATTTAATTTTAATTTTAATAGTTGGTTCCCACTCATCATAAAGTTTTCTAGGGATAGAAACTTCCAACTCAAGTTTTTCTTCATAAGATTGCATCAAAGCATCAACAATATGTTTGGTAAAAGCTTTATTTTGGCTATAAGCATGAGGAGAATTTAGCACGGATTGCAACAAGGAAATACAATCTATCAAAGAGCAGCTATTATAATTAAATTCCTTGAAATCCAAAGTAGTAGGTTCATTATCTAGAGTTTTGATCTCTTCAATCCCAATTTTATCAAATTTAGCATCAAGATCTAAAGACTCCAAATTTTTGGAATGCCTTCTAGGTAAATGTGGATCATATTACCGTCCTCATCGTTATCAAGATTCATATTGCAAAACAAAGATTTAATAGGGGACACATCAGTAACTTTTAGATCTTCATCTTTATTATCATGGAAACTAGAAGAACAACGCTCTTATAAAGGCAATCTTTCTTAGACAGCATCCTAGCGGTTCTTTCTTTGCACATCAATGGAAATTCTCAAGCTTTGAGAGACTCATTGATATCATGCTTAGGTGGAATAGATTCTAAGTTTCAAAGAAGTCAACATCAAGAGAAATTCTATCAACGTTCCTAGCCGACCACTTCAATCTTAAGCAATTTTTCTTCAATCAAAGCATTGAAATTCTTTTGCGAAGTAATAAATTATTTAATATTAGATTCAAAATAAGAGGGCATCTTATTATAATTTCCATAAGAATTTGTTGTAGGTAATTACCATAATTATTAGAGGAATTACTAGGAATACGCCTAGGATTAAAGTTCCCTCTATACGCGTTGTTACCAAAATTATTCCTACCAACAAAATTCACATCCAAAGATTCATTATTATTCTCAATCAAAGTAGACAAAGGCATATCATTAGGATCAGAAGAAACACTTTTATTAGCAAATAATTTCATAAGTTTATCCATCTTACCACTCAAAACATTAATTTCTTCTATCGCATGCACTTTCTTATTAGTAGATCTTTCAGTGTGCCATTGAGAATAATTAACCATAATATTATCTAGGAGTTTAGAGCTTCTCCTAAAGTGATTTCCATAAAAGTGCCTCCCGCGGCCGAATCTAAAAGATTTCTAGAAGCAAAATTCAATCCGGCATAAATTTTTTGTATAATCATCCACAAATTCAAACCATGTGTAGGGCAATTACAT
Source organism: Triticum urartu (assembly GCF_003073215.2). Classification (NCBI taxonomy): domain Eukaryota; kingdom Viridiplantae; phylum Streptophyta; class Magnoliopsida; order Poales; family Poaceae; genus Triticum; species Triticum urartu. The sequence goes on from NC_053028.1 coordinate 596,254,929, forward strand.
ATCATTAATTTCATCCTCTCCCAAGCTTGTGCAACATGTTCATGATCAAGTTGCTTAAAATTCATAATATCGTTTCTAAGAGAGATGATCTTAGTGGGAGGAAAATACTTAGAGATAAAAGCATCTTTGCACTTATTCCACGAATCAATACTTTTTATGGA
>NC_053028.1:596256089-596279243 GCF_003073215.2 Triticum urartu
AAACTGTCGCAACGGTGCATACTCAGGGAGAATACTTATACCTTGAAATTTTAGTGAGGGATCATCTTATAATGCTACCACTGTACTAAGCAAAATAAGATGCATAAAAGATAGACATCACATGCAATCAAAATATGTGACATCATATGGCCATCATCATCATGTGCCTTTGATCTCCATCTCCAAAACACCGTCATGATCTCCATCGTCACTGGCTTGACACCTTGATCTCCATCGTAGCGTCGTTGTCGTCTCGCCAACTATTGCTTCTAAAACTATCGCTAATGCATAGTGATAAAGTAAAGCAATTACATGGCGATTGCATTTCATACAATAAAGCGACAACCATTAGGCTCCTGCCAGTTGCCGACAACTTTTACAAAACATGATCATCTCATACAACAGCGTATATCACATCATGTCTTGGCCATATCACATCACAACATGCCCTGCAAAAACAAGTTAGACCTCCTCTACTTTATTGTTACAAGTTTTATGTGGCTGCTACAGGCTTCTTGTAAGAACCGTTCTTACCTATGCATTAAAAACACAACGATGATTCGTCAAGTTTGCTGTTTTAACCTTCAACAAGGACCAGCCGTAGTCAAATTCGATTCAACTAAAGTTGGAGAAACAGACACCCACCATCCACTTTATGCAAAACAAGTTGCATGTCTGTCGGTGGAACCGGTCTCATGAATGTGGTCATGTAAGGTTGGTCCGGGCTGCTTCATCCAACAATACCGCTGAATCAAAATAAGACATTGGTGGTAAGCAGTATGACAATGATTGCCCACAACTCGTTGTGTTCTACTTGTGCATATCATCTACGCATAGACCTGGCTCAGATACCACTGTGGGGGAATGTAGCATGCAATTTCAAAAAAAAAATCCTATGATCACGCAAGATCTATCTAGGAGATGCATTGCAATGAGAGGGGAGAGTGTGTCCACGTACCCTCGTAGACCGAAAGCGGAAGTGTTAGCTTAACGCGGTTGATGTAGTCGAATGTCTTCTCGATTCAACTGATCAAGCACCGAACGTATGGCACCTTTGAGTTCTGCACACGTTCAGCTCGATGACGTCCCTCGAACTCTTGATCCAGCAAAGTGTCGAGGGAGAGTTTCGTTAGCACGACGGCGTGGTGACGGTATTGGTGATGTGATCCGCGCAGGGCTTCACCTAAGCACTATGACAATATGACCGGAGGAGTAGACGGTTGAGGGGGGCACCACACACGGCTAAGAAACAATTGATGTGCTTAGAGGTGCCCCACCGCCCCCGTATATAAAGGAGGGAGAGGGGAGGAGGCCGGCCTAGGGCGCGCCAAGTGGGGACCAATCCCACTTGGACTCCTAGTCCTATTCTCCCTCTTTCCTTTTATCGGAGGGGGAAAGGGGGAGGGAGAGGGGGAGGGAGAAGGAAAGGGGGCCGCATCAGCTCCCCTTGTCCAATTAGGACTCCCCATGGGGGGGGGGGCGCCACCTCCTTGTGGGCTGCCCTGCCTCTCCCCTATGGCCCATTACTCCCCCCGGGGGGTTCCGGTAACCCCCCGGTACTCTGATAAATTCATGAAATGCTCTAGAACCATTCCGGTGTCCGAATACTATCGTCCAATATATCAATCTTTACCTCTCGACCATTTTGAGACTCCTCGTCATGTCTGTGGTCTCATCCGGAACTCTGAACAATCTTCGGTCACCAAAACACATAACTCATAATACAAATCGTCATCGAACGTTAAGCGTGCGAACCCTACAGGTTCGAGAACTATGTAGACATGACCGAGACACATCTCCTGTCAATAACCATCAGTGGAACCTGGATTCTCATATTGGTTCCTACGTATTCAACGAAGATCTTTATCGGTCAAACCGCAATGACAACATACGTCATTCCCTTTGTCCTCGGTATGTTACTTGCCCGAGATTTGATCGTTGGTATATTCATACCTAGTTCAATCTCATTACCGGCAAGTCTCTTTACTCGTTCCGTAGTGCATCATCCTGCAACTAACTCATTAGTCTCATTGCTTGCAAGGCTTATCATGATGTGCATTACCGAGAGGGCCCAGAGATACCTCTTCGATACTCGGAGTGACAAATCCTAATCTCGATCTATGCCAACCCAAGAAACACCTTTGGAGATACCTGTAGAGCATCTTTATAATCACCCAGGTATGTTGTGACGTTTGATAGCACACAAGGTGTTGGGTTATTACTACTGGGCGTAAAACCGGCCTATCTGGGCCGGGTTACTTCATCAGTAGTTAAGTATGTTAAGCCCATGAAAGGTAGATAAGGGCTCAAGACCCATTGGTTGAGATCCTATAGTCGTAACCGGCGTCAATATGTAACTTGTATTGTAAGTTAGGAATAAGTAGAGACCAAACCGGACACATCTATGAGCCGGTGTTGGGACTCTGTAAACCGACGGGCGTCACCCATGTATATAAGGGGACGACCGGCGGTGGTTCAAGACAACAACACAACTCGAGACATAGGCGAAGCCTTGTTTGCTCCCTAGTCCATCGAACAACCATGCAATTCATCACAACTAGACGTAGGCTTTTACCTTCATCGAAGGGGCGAACTAGTATAAACTCTCTTGCGTCCTTGTGTCCGCTTTAACCCCTTCAAGCTAACCCGTCGCGATGGCTCCACGACTAAGTCCTTTCTCTAGGACATCTGCCGTGACAAAACCACGACAGTTGGCGCCCACCGTGGGGCTATCGCATGATGGTTTCCGGTTCTTGGAGGGCTGCTTTGAAGGACTTGAGGGCTACGCTGTAGGCCGGATGACTAAGAGTCGTCGCGGCAAACTCTACATCGACGACGCAGGCTGGGGCCCCGAGGCCGGCTCAATTGAGTACGGGTACCGGGTCCCCTTTGGTAGCATTCACGTTTTCATTGGCAAGATCGGTGAACCGGGCCCTGAGCCGGACATCTGCACCGACCTCGTCGAGACGGCTCAGCGTGCGCAATCCGCCCGGGTTAAACCGGCCATGAAGCGTGCCTTCGTGGGAGTGATCCATGGAGGAAGTTATGAGGACGGATCGGAGTTTCGCGGGGCGACTGTCGTTTGTTCCGGTGACGAATCTTCGACCGGAGAAACCGAATCTCTTTATCAGCTACAAGATGGCCGGATTGGAGCTGTTCCGATGGCGACAGTATTCCGGACCCCTCTGATCTGCCCAACCGGGTTGGAATATTCATGACCAGAACACAAGCAGCGCTTTCTTCTTCGACAGCCGCGGCAACGATCTCCGGTTCAGCAGCGGCGACGGCTGCCGGGGCAGGAGGCCCTGTGCGCCCGCCGGCTCAGGTTCTATCAGAACTATTTGATGTGTTGGCTGTGCTTATGGCGGAAGTTAATCCGCCAGATCAGGACGTTCACAACACGGAGATTGCAAAGGTAAAGGAACAGATCACCCAGGCCAAGGCGAGATCTGGCGGCTGAGGACACCAGGATGGCCGCAGAGCGGGCCGCTTTAGACGCACAGGCCTACAGGCTTATGTTGGACCAGAGCGCGTCGCATGAAGTCATGAGGAGGAAGCACCGATCCCGCTTACCTCCGGTTTTCGAGGCCAGAGACCTTTTCAACACTCCAGGACCAAGAGCCGGCAATCCGCTGGAGGGAACCGGGCAGAAGCCCCTGGGACCGGTGCACCGGTTCAGCCTCGTCAGATGGACCCGCCTCGTCAAAACACCGTTATACCTCAGGATGCTTTAACACCTCCGGGTCACTACTCCAACCCAATGGACAATCTTGTTGCCGCTGCTGCACGGCTGGAGGCCATTCCAATTGAAGGTGACTCGCCGCAGGCAGTAGAGACGCGACGGGTCAAGGAACTTCTGAGGACAGCTTTGGCCCAACAGGAAGCGTACTCGTACAGCCGCGACCGGATCCACTCGACCCCCCGTCCAAGCCGGAGCTATAGCAGACATATGGATGAACCAGCAGTGTCGAGTAATGAACGACGTGGAGCACCCCGTGGCAACAACCCGCGGGTGGTGCTGATGACGCTCAGGAAGTGGTGACCGGGCCCGAGCGCGCAGGGAGGCCGAGTTAGCCGCACAGCATCAGGCTCGGCAGCTCACGCCGGTTCGTCCAACCATCTTGATCGAACCTGGTGTTACTTCTAGTTCTTTGGGGGTGCCTTGCCTTATCCCGCTTTACGCAACGTGCGCCTGCCCAAGGATTTCAAAGGCCCGCGCAAGGTACCAAATTACACGGCGGATCAACCTCCAGAGACATGGGTGGAGAGCTATGAGATGGCCATGGAGATGCTTGATGTGGATGACACGGCGTGTGCGAAATACTTCACCATGATGCTTGAAGGAACGGCCCGTACTTGGTTAAAAAGCTTGCCAGCTAATTCTATCAGTTCATGGGCCCAATTACGAGCCCGGTTTATCAGCAATTTCAAGGATACCTGTAAACAGCCTATGTCGATAGTGGACTTAGCTGCATGCGTCCAGGAGGAAGGAGAATCAACGACTCATTGGGTGCGCCGGGTTTCACAAGTGTTGCACTCCTCAGACCGCATCAACGCTGACACCGCAGTATTAACCCTAGAAGGCAACTGCCGGTTTGGGCCCCTGAAGTTGAAATTGGGACGGATGAAGCGTCATTGCACCGACATGGGGACCCTCATGGCCGCTTTGGTGAAATATGCTGATTCTGATAGTACCAAGGATCCCGAATCTGATGATGACAAGACAGGGAAAGGGAAGAAGAACAGCAGCTCCAAAGGTCAGCAGCATCACTGGGTAGGCAATGGCGGAGGAGGCAAGCGTAAAGCGGATGGTAACATGGACTTTGTGGCTAATACCAACGCACAGGACAATGGCCAGCGACGCAAGGGTAGGCCGAAAAATCGTAATGGAGCACCCAACCCTAACCCAAACCGCCTAAACTATCTGCTAAGCCAGCCCTGTCCAAGACATGGGACGAAGGAGGCGCCAGCAAACCACCTTTGGAAGGATTGCTTTATTATGCAGGAGTTCAAGAATTCTAATAATTTCCGGTATGATCACGAATCTGGCGGTGGCTCAGGTCCGGGCCGGGTTACGGTGGAGGAAGTTCCGGTTCAGGATTTAATGGTAATCCGGGCGGACATAATGGTCAAAATAGTCAGAACAACCAGGGTGGTTACAACCAACAGCAGCAACAGTCAGGTTACCAGAGCAACCCAAAGCAGTTGAGTAGTGGGCAGTACCATGTCTTTACCACTAGCTTGGACAAGCGAGACCGGAAGGTTCAGAGGCGGGCAGTCAACTCTGTTGAACCGGCCATACCCCGTTATCTACGTTGGTCTGAACAGCCAATCATATGGAGCAGAGAGGATCACCCACCCCAGGTCGATAATCCAGGTCAGTTGGCTCTGGTGGTGGCGCCTCAGGTGGGAGGTTATAAGTTCACCAAGGTGCTCATGGATGGAGGGAGCAGCATTAACATCCTGTACTATGAGACCTTCCGTCGTATGGGACTAACAGATAAGAATCTCAAACCGTCTAATACAGTATTCCACGGTGTAGTGCCTGGCAGATCAGCATATCCCGTTGGTAAGATAGCTCTGAAGTGGCCTTTGGGGATGATCATGATTCCAGGTCGGAGACATTGACGTTTGAAGTGGTGAAAATCCAAAGTCCATATCATGCCCTGTTTGGGCGACCGGCATACGCCAAGTTTATGGCTCGGCCCTGTTATGTGTATTTGCAGCTCAAGATGCCGGGTCACAAGGGGACAATAACGGTTCACGGAAGCCGCAAAATCGCTTTGGAATGCGAGGAAGGAGATGCGGCTTATGCAGAGTCGGTTTGTGCCACCGAGGAGTTGAAGTACTATAAAGACAATGTTGATCCGGCGGACATGACTCCGTTGAAGAAGCCAACTACGGAGCATGATCCGGCCCTGAAGTTCAAATCGGCAGCAGAAACTAAGCTTGTTGACTTCGTACCTGGCGATTCGTCCAAGCAGTTCAGCATCAGTGCCAACTTGGATCCGAAATAGGAAAGCGCGCTCATCGAGTTCATCCGTGAGAATCGGGACATTTTTGCATGGAAGCCCTCTGACATGCCAGGTGTACCGAGGCAACTCGCTGAGCACACACTTAATGTGGATCCTAAATATAAACCGGTGAAACAGTTCCTCCGCCGGTTTAACGAAGAAAGACGCAAGGCGATTGGAGAAGAGGTAGCCAGGCTCTTAGCAGCTGGCTTTATTGTTGAAGTTTTTCACCCCGAGTGGCTTGCCAATCCGGTGCTGGTCCTCAAGAAAAACGGCACCTGGCGCATGTGTGTGGATTACACAGATCTTAATAAAGCTTGTCCAGCAGATCCTTTTGCCCTCCCCCGTATTGATCAAATTATTGATGCTACGGCGGGTTGTGAGCGTTTAAGTTTTTTGGATGCGTATTCTGGCTATCATCAGATCAAAATGGCAGTTAAGGACCAGGAGAAGACAACCATTTATAACTCCCTTTGGAGCCTTCTGCTATGTGTCTATGCCCTTCGGGCTCAAGAGTGCCCAGGCAACTTACCAACGGTGTGTACAAAATTGTCTTCACAAGCAGATTGGCCGTAATGTACATGCTTACGTGGATGATATCGTGGTTAAATCCAGGGAGAAGGAGACTCTGGTTGACGATTTGAAGGAAACCTTTGATAACCTAAGGACGTACAAGATGATGCTTAATCCGGACAAGTGTGTCTTTGGTGTACCGGCGGGCAAGTTATTGGGTTTTCTGGTGTCCAACAGGGGAATTGAGGCTAATCCAGAGAAGATCACAGCCATCACCTCCCTGGCTAAACCGAAGTGTAACAATGATGTTCAACGCCTGGCAGGCCGGATTGCTGCGTTAAGCCGGTTTATCAGCCACCTTGGTGAGAAGGCGATCCCTTTGTATCAGATGTTGAAAAAGACAGATCAGTTCATCTGGAGTTCTGCTGCTGATGAAGCATTTGAGGACTTAAAGCGGCAATTGGCCAATCCGCCTGTGCTCGCCGCTCCCATTGACAAGGAGCCGTTACTGCTATATGTTGCTGCTAATGCTCGTGCGGTCAGCGTGGCTATTGTGGTGGAGCGAAAGGAGGCGGGTAAGGAGCATCCGGTTCAACGTCCGGTCTATTATATCAGTGAGGTACTCATTGAGTCCAAGCAAAGGTATCCGCATTGGTAGAAGCTGGTGTACGGAGTTTTTATGGCAAGCCGGAAGCTTAAGCAATATTTCCAAGGGCACTCAATCACGGTAATCAGTTCTGCTCCTTTGGGAGATATCATCCAGAACCGGGAAGCAACTGGCCGGATTGCAAAGTGGGCCATAGAGTTGGGGCCGTACGGTTTGAAGTATGTGCCTTAGACAGCGGTTAAGTCTCAAGCACTTGTTGATTTCATCAATGATTGGATGGAAATGCAAGCACCTGAAGAAAAGCCGGATTGTACATATTGGACCATCCATTTTGACGGATCCAGGCAGTTGGAAGGCTCGGGGGCTGGAGTCGTATTAACTTCCCCACGAGGTGATAAGTTTTGTTATGTTCTCCGTTTAATGTTCCCTTGTACTAACAATGCAGCTGAGTATGAAGCCTTGCTCCATGGTCTTCGGATGGCTAAGGAGATGAATCTAAGTCGAGTTAAGTGCTTCGGTGACTCGGACCTTATGGCTCAGCAAGTGTCTGGCACTTGGGACTCCAAGGACCCACTCATGGCAGCATATCGTCGTGAGGTGGATATTGTTGCAGGTTATTTCAGAGGCTATCAGGTGGACCACGTAGACCGGCGGAAAAATGAAGCGGCGGACGCTTTAAGCCGGCTGGGCTCTCAGCGCAAACCGGTCCCGCCCAATGTTTTTTTGGATGTGCTGCACAACCCGTCGGTGAAGATCCCTGGTGAAGAGGATTTGGCTATTCCTGATCCGGAGGCTCAATTTGTGGCAGTTCTTCATGTTATTCCGGATTGGATGCTTCCTTACCTGGCGTACAAGAACCGGGCGAGTTGCCAGAAGATGAGATTCTGGCCCGGCAGATAATCCGGCGATCCAAGTCCATGGCTGTCATCAACGGTGAGTTGCATCATTGCAGTGTATCAGGAGCTGTTCAATGTTGCGTGTCTCCTGAAGAAGGTCGTGAAAGTTTGCGTGAGATCCACGAAGGAGATTGTGGTCACCATGCCGGTTCAAAGTCTCTGGTGGCTAAAGCGTTTCGCCATGGTTTCTATTGGTTAACTGCTCATGCTGATGCGGAGGATCTGGTCAGGCGATGTGATGGTTGCCAAAGGTTTTCGAGACGTGCTCATGTACCGGCTCAAGAATTGAGAATGATTCCAATTACTTGGACGTTTGCGACTTGGGGGCTGGATATGGTTGGGCCTTTCAAAAGGTCCAAAGATAAGAAGACCCACCTCCTGGTGGTGGTTCACAAGTTTACAAAGTGGGTGGAGGCAGAACCTGTTAGCAAGTGTGATGCGGCCACGGCGGTTCAGTTCATCAAAAAGGTGATTTTCCGGTTTGGCTTTCCGCACAGTATTATCACAGATAATGGTACCAATTTGTCCAAAGGTGCTATGAAGGAGTTCTGCGAACGGAGCACATCGGCTCGACGTTTCATCTGGGGGTGGTGGGGTATTAGTCCAATGGTCAAGCAGAAAGAGCTAATCAAGAGATCTTGAGAGGCATCAAGCCCCGGCTCATGGTTCCTTTGCAGAGAACGCCGGGTTGTTGGGTAGAAGAATTACCATCTGTGTTATGGAGCATCAATACAACACCCAACAGATCAACAGGATACACACCGTTCTTCATGGTTTATGGAGCGGAGGCGGTTCTCCCCAGTGATATCCGTCATGATTCACCTCGTGTCACGGCTTATATTGAAGCGGACAACGAGACAGCACGGCAAGATGCTTTGGACCGGTTGGATGAAGAGCGTGACATCGCAGCCGCCCGATCGGCGATTTACCAGCAGGATCTTCGTCGTTATCACAGTCGCCGAGTCAGAACCAGAACCTTTCAGGAAGGAGATTTGGTGCTTCGGCTCATCCAAGATCAGACTGATATGCATAAGCTATCCCCACCTTGGGAGGGGCCTTTCGTGGTCAGCAAGAATCTGCACAACGGGTCGTACTATCTGATCGATATTCGAGAGCATAAGGACTCACGTACATCAGAGGAGGAGACTAACAGGCCGTGGAATATAGCTCATCTTCGGCCTTACTATACCTGAGCCATTGGCTATACTTATGTACATATTACGACAATGTATATATTATGATTAAATATAATAAACCGGAACCTCAGCTAAAGCGGGGTATCTGTTCTTTTACATCATGTGAGGTTACACGGAGTTGCTCTAAAGCGGCCTCCGGTTTACCCCTTGAGTTCGCTTTGCTAAAAGCATCGTGTTATATCACTTGGAGGATTGGTCGTGTCCGAACCAATACCATGCCTCTTGATAGGCGAGAGCCACCAGATCACTTGGGGACTTGGTCATGTCTGAACCAGTCATGCCTCTTGATCGGCCTAAGGCCACAGAATCACTTGGGGGCTTGGTCGAACCCGAACCATGACCATGCCATTTGGTCGGCATAAATGCCACGGTTTCATTTGGGGACCTGGCTGACTAGAACCATAGTTACACCTAACGGGAGCTTGGTCGTGTTTGGCCATGGTAACGCCACTTGATCAGCTTAAATAAACCTTTTTTGGCTTTTGCTTCACACTTTTCTTTGAAGGGGGGTTTTTTGCTTTTCATTGTGTTTTTTTAAACTGACAAAGTTTTTTAACCAATCAATTGACGGAACACAGTTCACGTCAATCCGGAGACTATTTGTCCGGTTTGATCCTTGTTGTTAACATCCTCTTATGGAGTAACACGGTGTTTATTATAACCCGGCACGGTTTACATGGTAAACCAGCGTCATATATATATACAGGAGCTGTTATCTCCTCCAACAGTGTGGGTTTGCAAAACTCCGCTTCAAGATTGGCCAAGCCAACTTCACGCTCAATGATGGCAGGTATTATGTATCTCAAAAATTTGATCATATACTTAAAATTTTGTTTTGGATGTTTTGATTTCATATATGCAGACATCATATTCCGCCTGACGGTACAACCGCGGTGGCACTTGACGAATTTCTCATTTCAGAAAGTGTTTTGGAAAGTTCATTACCACAGGAAGAACAAGTTATGCACGAAGGCATATCAACATCAAAGGTATCAGCTAGCCTATTACAAGGCAACATGGTGCCCATAATAATATAATTGTTTTTCACAAAGGAGAGGCAGTTTTAAAACCGGCTTCCGGTTCAAGCTTGGTCACCAGCCTGGCCTGATGGTTGTGGGTCATCCTGCGCCGCTTCAGCTTCCGTTTCTCTACCCAGTGGCTGGAAATCCACAGTTGTCCAGTCGATTCCCATTAATGCTTGAAAAACAGCTTCATCATGGATCAGCAATGACGGGTCAATATCGGGAGCGTAAGTATGCTTACGGATTGGAGGGATCAGATTTTCCGATTCATGGATTGGTGCAGCTATTCGCTTGTTCTGACTGTCATATTGCGCTTGATAATGAGACAAGTCTGCTTCCTCAGCCAACTGACAAGCTAGTGGACGTACCTCCCGGTTTATTGCTCGCAGATCCGCTTCACCAAATTCTGACCCGTCTTCCTTCAAGCTGGGATAGCCCTGAGCCGCTTCAATAGGATCAAAATCCGGCACCCAGGCTTTTGCCCGGATTAAGGCATTGATTGCACCGGTTCGAGCAGCAGATTTCTTCAGCTCTTCAACCCGGGCAGGAAGCACTGACAGTTTCATCAGGGTATCTTGAATCAAAGTGGGCGCCGGTTTGTTATGAGACGCGGTACAGATGATCCGCTGGGCACCAGTATACAATTGTTCAACCAATGTATAGGCGGCTTTCAATTTCTTCCGCACATCTGACCCCAAGTGACCAATGCGTGTCCCTGAAATACCATAAAGGGTTAATAAACCGGCGACTCTGTAAGAAGGCAGAAGCCAATTCAGAAGGCAAGCTGGCTTACCAAAGATAGCAGTGGTCATGGCATGAACGTGCCGCTTTATGCTGGTCAGTTCATCCGTCACTGGTTTTAGTGCAGCCTCGGCATCCTCTGCTCGTTTGATCAAAGCGGACTTTTCAGTGGCCCAATCCGCCCGTTTCTTCTTGAAGTTCTCCTTAAGTTGTTCCATGGCGCTTAAAGCACTGGCCAATTCCTCTTTTGCTTTGGAGGTTTCAGCCTGTTGGGTTTTCAGGTTTTCTTGAAGATCGATGACTTGGTTTTCTTTCGTCTTCAGCTCCGCCTGCATGCATACAGATATATGTTTCAACAAATCGGTAGAAGGATTCAAGTACCAACCACATAACAAGTTATGCGCTTAGCACTTGGGGGCTAATGCATATTCGATCTTCATCTTTCAATTGTTTACAAAGTCCCAAGATCAATACAAGTATTCAACTTGGCACTTGGGGGCTAATGGCTATTTGATCATATATATTCTGATGCGGCAGTTTCAATTACTTAAAGTACCGGTTTAACTACGCTAAGTTGAACCGGCCCTTGGGGGCTACATCAGCAAATTTCAAAGCATCAAGATTTATATTATTAAGTCCCGGTTTGAAAGAATATTTCAAACCGGCCCTTGGGGGCTAGGAGAGTCAGCAAGAATGGAAGCATACAAGCAGGAAGGAGCATATGGAAGTTACCTCATATTTATCTTTCATCATATTAACCAGACCGGCTTCAGTCACGGCTGGTATACAGCCGGTTCAGATAGCCGGAATGGATATCTTGGGCGTTCAGAGCAGCGTAAGTCGTCAGATCAGCGTTCCACTTGCCTTTGCCAAAGGCAGCAAATTCTTCCTTGGCAGAATGTTTGGATAAAGCGACAGGATTGCTTGGCTCAGTATGGCCAGTGCCAGTAATGACAACCTCATCATCCTTGGTACCGCCGGTTTGCACTGGAGCTGTTGGCTTGTCAGTAGGTTTTGCTGGACCGGTGGAGCTTTCAATCCGGATGGAACCTGTGGGCTGATGGATAGGACCTGAGGTATCAGTAGGTCTCTCTTCAGCAATAAGATCATCATCTTGCTGCGGTGGATCGTTGGGAATATCCTCAGGAATAGCCGCTTCAGCATTGGGTGTCTTGTCTGCTTCAAGAACGACATCTTCTTCGGCCGCTTTGTCCAGGCGGGCCTTCTTGCTTGGCCTAGGTTTGGCCCTGAGAAGAATAATAAAATCAAATACAGCATATGTTCTAAGGCAATGTACTGCAAACATCACAATAAGTATAGCTTACCCAAGCACCGTTTTGAGCGGTGGGAGCTGAGTAGCCGATGACTCGCCAGAAGATGAGTGGGAAGTAACCTGGTAATCGGAGTCAGACGGATTAAGAGGTTGACGAAAGCAGCCCGCTTTAGGACAAGCACTGACAAGCAAATTAGAGACCTCTGAATGGCGTTTCCGAACCGGACTGTTCGGTAAACCGGCGGAGGTAACTACCTGGCCGCTGTGCCGGGTTGTGCGACGAGCTTCGTGTTGTTGGGTCTTCATAAGAAGTTTAGGATCCAAATAAGCAAGAGGATGAGAAAATTTAACTTTCCGGTTTGCCTGACGGATTTTTTGTGAAGGCAAAGTTTCTGAATCGGAAGAGAGAATAATTACCTCTGCAACATCCGCGTGGCTGGCTTCGGCATCATCCTGACAAATATCATCATCAATAAGACGCATGAAAAATAAACCAAGTGAGTCAAGCTCTACCTCAAAGTCCGGATTATCCACCTCATCATCAGGGGCCGGATTAGAAGATGCAGTGGTTCTTTTCCTGTGGGCAGTCTTCTTCACAGCTTTAGTTTTGCCGGGTTGCTCTTTCCGGTTTGTCTGGTTTTTCTGGTTTCTCCTGCGGCAGTTTTTTGCTCCAAAACGGATCATTGCCCTGATTATGCAGACACTGATATTAAAAACAATGACCAGACATATCAATAACAGATTCAGCAAAGAGAAAAATCAAAGTCTTACAGCTGGCGGTTTGTTGGTGGCACAGAAGGGAAGCAGGCCGGTTCTAGCGCAGACGTGTTCCGGTTCATTCAGTATCTTATGCACAGCCTCTGTGATTTCTTCATCGGAGAGCTGGAGTTTTGAATGTCGCAGTGGGTCATCAACACTGTCAGTATACTCGCACATCAAACCGGAGCGCTGACTAAGGGGCAGTATGCTCCATGATATCCAACAGCGAGCAAGATCAACCCCTGTTAAACCGTTGGCCATAAAGGCTCTGAGCTTTGACAGCTGAGGAGCATATTTACTTCTCTCCTGTGCAGTCAATCTTTGTGGAAAAGGGTGTGTGTTGCTGAGCCGCTCCGGTCGAAAGCCAGGCAAGGGATTCTCACCAGCAGGGGAGGTGTCTTTGCAGTAGAACCATGTCTGATTCCATTCTTTGGGGTGGCTATGCAGTTTGGCGTGAGGGTATGTGACCTCTTTCCTTTTCTGAATCGCCACACGCCACCCAACTCCGTATTGGAGCCGTCAGTAAACTCAGTACGACGGTTTAGATGGAAAAGGTCTCTGAACAATTCCACTGTGGGCTCCTCTTGAAAGAACGCTTCACAGAGCACTTGGAAGTGACACATATTTGTAACAGAGTTGGGGCCAGTATCTTGTGGATGGAGCTGGAAATCGGCTAAAACATCCCGGTAAAATTTAGAACCGGGCGGCTTAAAGCCCCGGGCTAAGTGATCTACGAAAACAACAACCTCTCCTTCTCGAGGTGTGGGAGGGCATTCTTTGCCAGGAGCCCTCCAATGGATGGTATCTTTGCTGCCTAAAGCGCCAATCAGGACTAAATCGTCCAGTTCAGCCTCTGTGACGCGAGAAGGAACCCAATTGCACTCATACACTTGCTTGGCCATGATGGAATCTACAAGGTAGAAGATCCCGGTTCAAAAAATTGATTAAAAGTGCACTGGTATGTACAATGTTAAACCGGAGACACTCTATCTAAACCGGAGTTTTATGAAGCAACAACAGCAGGCGGTTCAACAAGGGGACTAATGGTATATACCGGTTTGGCAATTTTTCTACAAAGTTAAACCGCCGGATCTAAGCATTGAAACAGTTGAGATTGCGGAGTAGATAAGTGTACAGAAACAGATTTCACAAGATTTCTCTACAGCGACGGATCTGAAGCAAGTTCAGAAAAGAAGGAAAATATTCAAGGTTCAAAAAAGAACAGTACCGAATCAATGGGCAGAGATACAGGTAGATCTATGGTCTTGAGGCATATAAGTAAAGGCGGATGCTAAGAACTACCGCTACACAGAGCAAAGGTTCACAGGTTCATCTAGGATCTATCATATGAGTACGAAGCAGACGATGAACACTGAAGAACTTGGAAACCCTAGAACGGATCTACGGAGGAAAAGGTGAAGAACTCACCGGAGCCGAGGAAGAAACAGAAGGTCGCCGCGATGCTCTGGTACAGTCAGGGTGATGCAGCGGCCAAGGTTGGAGCAGAGGTCGTCGACGGCGGCGGAGCTCCGAAGCTGGACGACGCGGGGAAGACGAAGCAGAAGGGCACGAAGGGGAAAAAGAAATGACCCTTCGGTCCTATTTATAAGGCAAGGGACAGGAGTCAGGCGCGAAAATCAAGGGACCGTGGGTTTGGAAATGAAGCTGTCGCCTTAATTGTCGAGACCTATTAAACAAAAAAAAAAGGGGTATCATGGATAAGGTTCTTTATAACAGGTGACGTCACGCCGGTTTACAACGAACCAGAGAAGATGACATCACTGGCGGTTCAACAATACAAGAAGATGTTGAAGTGAAGATTTTTGCTAAGGATTGACATGAACCTGTTCAAATCAATCTGGGGCCTAATGTTGGGGATATTACTACTGGGCGTAAACCGGCCTATCTGGGCCGGGTTAACTTCATCAGTAGTTAATTATGTTAAAGCCCAAGAAGGCAGATGAGAGCTCAAGGCCCAGTCGGTTTAAGGCCTGTAGCCGTAAACCGGCGTTGGTATGTAACTTGTATTGTAAGTTAGGAATAAGTAGAGACCAAACCGGACACATCTATGAGCCGGTATTGGGAATCTGTGAACCGACGGGCGTCACCCGTGTATATAAGGGGACGACCCGGCGGCGGTTCAGACAGACAGACAACAACTCGAGACATAGGCGAAGCTTGTTTGCTCCCTAGTCATCGAAACCCCATCAATTCCATCACAACTAGACGTAGGCTTTTACCTTCATCGAAGGGGCCGAACTAGTATAAACTCTCTTGCGTCCCTGTGTCCGCTTTAACCCCTTCAAGCTAACCCATCGCGATGGCTCCACGACTAAGTCCTTTCTCTAGGACATCTGCCGTGACAAAACACGACAGATCCCGCATGGAGTCAAACTATGAAAAACTGATACCCTGTAAAAGGAAAACAGCTTACCGAGAGCATGACGCTGCGCCTGAATCCGCGATCCTCGGTAGCGGATGCGGGAGCCTCGGCGCCCTTGAAAAGCACCTTCCAGGCATCTTCGTACGTCGTGTCGAAGAGCCTGCTCAGAGTTTGGTGCCGCGCCGGGTCGAACTCCCACAGGTTGAAAGCCCGTTGTTGACACGGGAGGATCAAGCGGATGAGCATAACCTGGACTACGTTGACAAGTTTGAGCTTCTTGTCCACCAGGGTTTGGACGCATGTTTGGAGTCCGGTCAGCTCTCCCTTCTTACCCCACGACAGGCCCGTCTCCTTCCAGGAGGTGAGCCGCGTAGGGGGTCCGGATCGAAACACGGGGGTGCGACCCATTCGGCGTCGCGCGGCTCGGTGATGTAAAACCACCCCGATTGCCACCCCTTCAGGGTCTCCACAAAGGAGCCCTCGAGCCATAGGACGTTGGCCATCTTGCCCACCATGGCGCCTCCGCACTCCGCCTGGTTGCCGCGCACCACCTTCGGCTTGACGTTGAAAGTCTTGAGCCATAGGCCGAAATGGGGGCGGATGCGGAGGAAAGGCCTCGCACACGACGATAAACGCCGAGATGTTGAGGACGAAGTTCGGGGCCAGATCGTGGAAATCCAGGCCGTATAGTAGAACATGAGCCCCCGGACAAATGGGTGGAGAGGGAAGCCCAGTCCGGAGGAAATGGGGGAGGAACACCACCCTCTCATGGGGCCTAGGGGTGGGGATGAGCTGCCCCTTTTCGGGAAGCCGGTACGCGATGTCGTTAGACAGGTATCCGGCCTTCCTCAGCTTTTTGATGTGTCCCTCCGTGACGGAGGAGACCATCCACTTGCCTCCCGCTCCGGACATGGCTGGAGAGGTTGAGGTGGGGAGTGCGGACTTGGGCGCTGGAGCTCGAGTGCGCAAGAATGGATAGGCGAAGGAGGAAGAAGGCGTAGGTGAAAGGGGATCCTTATCCCCTTATATGGGTGGACGCAACTACATGTCCCCACCAGCCTGGTAAAACTCGCTTATCTCCAAGCGCCGTAATCAATGGCGCGGTTGGGTTACCCACGCCCGTATTGATGAGAATCCCGGAATAAGGGGACACGATCTCTGCTTTAACAAGACGTGCCAAGGAAACCGCCTCGCATGACGCGCTGAGGTGGGATAATGAAACGACTCGGATAAAGGCTTGGCCGTGGTGTGTCACGCTACGGAATACGTCAGCAGATTAGATTTGTGTAAATATTATTCTCTCTATGGCAATATGTGGAAACTTATTTTGCAGAGCCGGACACTATCTTTGTGTTCAAAATCTTCTATGAAGTACTTGGAGGAGGAACCCGCCTTGCAATGCCGAAGACAATCTGCGCGCCGGACTCGTCGTCATTGAAGCCTGGTTCAGGGGCTACTGAGGGAGTCCTGGATTAGGGGGTGTCCGGATGGCTCGGACTATACCTTCAGCCGGACTCCTGGACTATGAAGATACAAGATTGAAGACTCCGTCCCGTGTCCGGAAGGGACTTTCCTTGGCGTGGAAGGCAAGCTTGGCGATACGGATATGAAGATCTCCTACCATTGTAACCGACTTTGTGTAACCCTAACCCTCTCCGGTGTCTATATAAACCGGAGGGTTTTAGTCCGTAGGACAACATACACATCAACAATCATACCATAGGCTAGCTTCTAGGGTTTAGCCTCTCCGATCTCATGGTAGATCTACTCTTGTACTACCCATATCATCAATATTAATCAAGCAGGACGTAGGGTTTTACCTCCATCGAGAGGGCCCGAACCTGGGTAAAACTTCGTGTCCCTTGCCTCCTGTTACCATCCGGCCTAGACGCACAGTTCGGGACCCCCTACCCGAGATCCGCCGGTTTTGACACCGACAGCTTTCATTGAGCATCCTCGTTGTCTTCCCGACCCCGGACGCCGTTGATGCTTTTGAGCAGAACTGCTATTGAGTATAGTCGTCCAGGTGGTGTGAGCAGAATGGATTCCTGGAAGACTTTCATTTCTTTTTTTGTATAATTAATGAGTACTTTTAGTTCAATCCTATGGAGTACCGTCTCATGTTATGTGAATATAATTTCTTATGTTTTATCATGTTACAAGTTCATTGTTGACGTTTGCGCGAGTTCATGTATATTTAGAGAATCTGTTGAAGTGGCGCATATGTATTGTTTGGGAGAAGCGCGTTTTGTGTTCGGCTTTTATTCAGTGCCGTTTGTTTGTGTTTGTATTGTTGTCTTTTACATGTTCGCACAAGAGAGGCACGTCTGCTAACGTACGAGGCAACATTTTAGTTTCGTGTCTTTGTGTGCTTTAGGACCGTGCCTCAAGAATCCCGGCATCCGTGTATGTTCAGGCTTCACTTCCGTGGCTTCTTTCCGTCTATGCATGTACATCCGTGACACACGCCATGTCTGTAACGTGCTGGTTTCACACGGCAGTTCCTCTTGACACTACACAACGGTGCCTTTGCCACCACTCTTTTGTGTGTCCAGGTTGTTTGTACCCGTGCTTCGATAACTATGAGAAGCCGCAATTCCATGCCTGTATACGCTTTAATTCGGTGTCTCCTGTACGTGCATTTGCGTGTCTCAGGCGTCATGCTGGCTTTGACTCTACGTGCCTCTGGTGCCAGATGCCCGTCCGTGAGGGGACGCATATGTATTGTTTGGGAGAAGCGTGTTTTTTGTTTGGCTTATATTCACCAATGTTTGTTTGTGTTTGTATTGTTGTGTTTTACACATTCGCACAAGAGACGCACGTCTGGTAACGTACGAGGCAACATTTTCAGTTTCCTATCTTTGTGTTCTTCGGGACCGTGCCTCTAGAAGCCCGCATCCGTGTCTATGGAGGCTGCACTTCCGTGGCTTCTTTTCCGCTATTCATGTACCTCACGTGACACATGTGATGTCTCTATGTGGTGGTGTCACATGGCAGTTTCTCTTCAGAGTACACAACCGTGCCTCTGCCACCACTCTTTTGTGTGTTCAAGTGGTTTGTACCCGTGCCTCGAGAACGCCAATTCGAAAGCCGTACCTGTGCGACAAAAGTTGCAATTCCGTTCCTGTATACGCTGCAGTTCTGTGCGTCCTGTACCTGCATTCTCTTGTCTTAGGAGACACGCTGGCTATGACTCTACATGCCTGTGGTGCCAGATGCCTGTCCGTGAGGGGATGCGGTGGCTGTGACTCGTCGTACCCATGCTTCTACACGCCCGTGCCTCTAGACACTTTAAAACTGTGGCTCTTTCACTTCTACCGTTGATTCGCTTGCTTGTATTTGATGTATCCTCATGGATACACTTCACGTGTCTATGTGTCTGCGGTGTCACATGGATGTCCCTCTTGAGAGTTTGCAACGTGCCTCTCGAACAGAGTGTTCTTACCGATGCCTTTGCCACCTCTCTTTTTTGCATCCAGATGATTTGTATGCAGAGGATTTGTATCTGTGCCTCAATAATGCCAATTTCGAAAACCGTGCTTGTGCGTCGAGAAGCTGCAATTCCATGTCTGTACGCAGAGGGTGTCTAGTCGTGGCTCGAGAATGTTAATTGCAAGGCGTATTCGTGCCTTGCCAAGCCAAAGCACGTGCATGTAGAGGTTCGTTTCCGTGCCTTTGTTGCCTGCATTCACGTGTTTCCGGCGAGTTGCTGCCTGTATCTCTACGTGCCTGTGGAATAGACACGTATGTGCGTCGTGCGCCTGCATACCCGTGCCTGATAGACACGTATGTGCGTGTTGTGCCTGCATACCCGGGCCTCACCTGAAACCAGCCTTGACTATCGAGGGACAGATGTTGTGAATCTAGCTAGATGAGGCACGGATGAGTTTTGGCCTTCGGATCTAAGGCGTATGGCTGGCTGTTTGTTTGCTTCATTGGATTCTTTCGTTGGTGCTCTTTTTTACAAAGGAGGAATTGATGACCGATGTGCCGCGGTGTGACTATTCAGTGTGTCAGTTACCGTAAAATAAAGTTAGAGGCTCCTCAATTTCTCCACGGCATCAAATATTTGTGCACAGCCTGACTTTACGAAGTGCATGGTTTTATGAGCTTCGGAAGCACAACCGTCTATTCGCTGTTCCTAGTTCACACGTTAATGCACATTGTAACTCAAAGGTCCCTCGCCAAGGTTAAATACTGGTCGTGTTTGTGAGGTTTTCACGTCGTATTGTAGCCACAGAACATCAGTCAGTTCCCAGCCTCCTCGCCACTCCCCAACCTTGTCGCAGGGTCTTAGGAATCTCCATTGGCACCTTGCTGCTCGTTGCCATGGACGACTTTTTGAACACACCGAGTACCATTCTATAGTTGCCGATGGTAACACGAAGCTTGACGTGTGGTACACCAACGAGCCTGGTAAGGTGGAGGAGATCATTCTTGTACGAGGACTGGTTGCGCGAGGAGAAGCACAAGTTTGTTGGTCTCGGCATGGATTTCACGCAAAAGGATTGTTACGGGCGTAGAAAAGTCGCTGTCATGCAACTGGCTATGCGGAATCATGTTTTGCTCTATCACTTCTGCAGGGCCAGGACGGAGTGCCCTGCCCTTGAAGGATTTCCTTGAGAATGAGGTATAACTTGTTGGGTTTCGTAGTAATTTCAAAAAAATTCCTACGCACACGCAAGATCATGGTGATGCATAGCAACGAGAGGGGAGAGTGTGATCTACGTACCCTTGTAGATCGACAACGGAAGCGTTAGCACAGTGGTTGATGTAGTCGTACGTCTTCACGGCCCGACCGATCAAGCACCGAAACTACGGCACCTCCGAGTTCTAGCACACGTTCAGCTCGATGACGATCCCCGGACTCCGATCCAGCAAAGTGTCGGGGAAGAGTTCCGTCAGCACGACGGCGTGGTGACGATCTTGATGTACTACCGTCACAGGGCTTCGCCTAAGCACCGCTACAATATTATCGAGGACTATGGTGGAAGGGGGCACCGCACACGGCTAAGAATATGATCACGTGGATCAACTTGTGTGTCTTAGGGGTGCTCCCTGCCTCCGTATATAAAGGATCAAAGGGGGGTGCGGCCGGCCAGGAGAGGGCGCGCCAGGAGGAGTCCTACTCCCTCCGGGAGTAGGATTCCCCCCCTTTCCTAGTTGGAATAGGATTCGGGAGGGGGAAAGAGGAGAGAGAGAAGGAAGGGGGGCGCCGGCCCCCTCTCCTTGTCCTATTCGGACTAGGGGGGAGGGCGCGCGGCCCAGCCCTGGCCACCTCTCCTCTCTTCCACTAAGGCCCATATACCTCCCGGGGGGTTCCGGTAACCTCCCGGTACTCCGGTAAAATCCCGATTTCACCCGGAACACTTCCGATATCCAAATATAGGCTTCCAATATATCAATCTTTATGTCTCGACCATTTCGAGACTCCTCGTCATGTCCGTGATCACATCCGGGACTCCGAACAAACTTCGGTACATCAAAACTCATAATATAACTGTCATCGAAACCTTAAGCGTGCGGACCCTACGGGTTCGAGAACAATGTAGACATGACCGAGACACGTCTCCGGTCAATAACCAATAGCGGAACCTGGATGCTCATATTGGCTCCTACATATTCTACGAAGATCTTTATCGGTCAGACCGCATAACAACATACGTTGTTCCTTTTGTCATCGGTATGTTACTTGCCCGAGATTCGATCGTCGGTATCTCAATACCTAGTTCAATCTCGTTACCGGCAAGTCTCTTTACTCGTTTCGTAATACATCATCTCACAACTAACTCATTAGTTGCAATGCTTGCAAGGCTTATGTGATGTGCATTACCGAGAGGGCCCAGAGATACCTCTCCGACAATCGGAGTGACAAATCCTAATCTCGAAATACGCCAACCCAACATGTACCTTTGGAGACACCTGTAGAGCACCTTTATAATCACCCATTTACGTTGTGACGTTTGGTAGCACACAAAGTGTTCCTCCGGCAAACGGGAGTTGCATAATCTCATAGTCATAGGAACATGTATAAGTCATGAAGAAAGCAATAGCAACATACTAAACGATCGGGTGCTAAGCTAATGGAATGGGTCATGTCAATCAGATCATTCACCTAATGATGTGATCCGTTAATCAAATAACAACTCTTTTCATGGTTAGGAAACATAACCATCTTTGATTAACGAGCTAGTCAAGTAGAGGCATACTAGTGACACTCTGTTTGTCTATGTATTCACACATGTATTATGTTTCCGGTTAATACAATTCTAGCATGAATAATAAACATTTATCATGATATAAGGAAATAAATAATAACTTTATTATTGCCTCTAGGGCATATTTCCTTCAGTCTCCCACTTGCACTAGAGTCAATAATCTAGATTACACAGTAATGATTCTAACACCCATGGAGCCTTGGTGCTGATCATGTTTTGCTCGTGGAAGAGGCTTAGTCAACGGGTCTGCTACATTCAGATCCGTATGTATCTTGCAAATCTCTATGTCTCCCACCTGGACTAGATCCCGGATGGAATTGAAGCGTCTCTTGATGTGCTTGGTTCTCTTGTGAAATCTGGATTCCTTTGCCAAGGCAATTGCACCAGTATTGTCACAAAAGATTTTCATTGGACCCGATGCACTAGGTATGACACCTAGATCGGATATGAACTCCTTCATCCAGACTCCTTCATTTGCTGCTTCCGAAGCAGCTATGTATTCCGCTTCACACGTAGATCCCGCCACGACGCTTTGTTTAGAACTGCACCAACTGACAGCTCCACCGTTTAATGTAAACACGTATCCGGTTTGCGATTTAGAATCGTCCGGATCAGTGTCAAAGCTTGCATCAACGTAACCATTTACGATGAGCTCTTTGTCACCTCCATAAATGAGAAACATATCCTTAGTCCTTTTCAGGTATTTCAGGATGTTCTTGACCGCTGTCCAGTGATCCACTCCTGGATTACTTTGGTACCTCCCTGCTAGACTTATAGCAAGGCACACATCAGGTCTGGTACACAGCATTGCATACATGATAGAGCCTATGGCTGAAGCATAGGGAACATCTTTCATTTTCTCTCTATCTTCTGCAGTGGTCGGCATTGAGTCTACTCAACTTCACACCTTGTAACACAGGCAAGAACCCTTTCTTTGCTTGATCCATTTTGAACTTCTTCAAAACTTTGTCAAGGTATGTGCTTTGTGAAAGTCCAATTAAGCGTCTTGATCTATCTCTATAGATTTATGCCTAATATGTAAGCAGCTTCACCAAGGTCTTTCATTGAAAAACTCTTATTCAAGTATCCCTTTATGCTATCCAGAAATTCTATATCATTTCCAATTAGTAATATGTCATCCACATATAATATCAGAAATGCTACAGAGCTCCCACTCACTTTCTTGTAAATACAGGCTTCTCCAAAAGTCTGTATAAAACCAAATGCTTTGATCACACTATCAAAGCGTTTATTCCAACTCCGAGAGGCTTGCACCAGTCCATAAATGGATCGCTGGAGCTTGCACACTTTGTTAGCTCCCTTTGGATCGACAAAACCTTCTGGTTGCATCATATACAACTCTTCTTCCAGAAATCCATTCAGGAATGCAGTTTTGACATCCATCTGCCAAATTTCATAATCATAAAATGCGGCAATTGCTAACATGATTCGGACAGACTTAAGCATCGCTACGGGTGAGAAGGTCTCATCGTAGTCAACCCTTGAACTTGCCGAAAACCTTTTGCGACAAG
>NC_053028.1:596280243-596298804 GCF_003073215.2 Triticum urartu
GGCGAAGCCCTGCGACGGGTAGAACATCAAGATCGTCACCACGCCGTCGTGCTGACGGAACTCCTCCCCGACGCTTTGCTGGATCGGAGCCCGGGGATCGTCATCGAGCTGTACGTGTGCTAAGAACTCGGAGGTGCCGGAGTAACGGTGCTTGGATCGGTCGGATCGGGAAGACGTACGACTACTTCCTCTACGTTGTGTCAACGCTTCCGCAGTCGGTCTGCGTGGGTACGTAGACAACACTCTCCCCTCTCGTTGCTGTGCATCACCATGATCTTGCGTGTGCGTAGGAAATTTTTTGAAATTACTACGTTCCCCAACAATATTTCAAGAAATGCCCGATTTGAGAGATATGAAGTCTCCAATAAGTTCTATAGCTGCAAGATGGAGGAGAATAGTTTTAGTGAACATATACTCAGAATGTCTGGGTACACAACCACTTGACTCAGCTGGGAGTTAATCTTCCTGATAATAGTGTCATTGACAGAGTTCTTCAATCACTGCCACCAAGCTACAAAGCTTCGTGATGAACTATAATATGCAAGGGATGGATAAGACAATTCCGAGCTCTTCGCAATGCTAAAGGCGGAGGTAGAAATCAAGAAGGAGCATCAAGTGTTGATGGTCAACAAGACCACTAGTTTCAAGAAAAGGGCAAAGGGAAGAAGGGGAACTTCAAGAAGAACGCAAGCAAGTTGTTGCTCAAGTGAAGAAGCCCAAGTCTGGACCTAAGCCTGAGACTGAGTGCTTCTACTGCAAAGGGACTGGTCACTGGAAGTGGAACTACCCCAAGTATTTGGCGGATAAGAAGGATGGCAAAGTGAAAGGTATATTTGATATACATGTTATTGATGTGTACCTTACTAATGCTCGTAGTAGCGCCTGGGTATTTGATACTGGTTCTGTTGCTCATATTTGCAACTCGAAACAGGGGCTACGGATTAAACGAAGATTGGCTAAGGACGAGGTGAGATGCGCGTGGGAAATGGTTCCAAAGTCGATGTGATCGCCGTCGGCACGCTACCTCTACATCTACCGTCGGGATTAGTTTTAGACCTAGAATAATTGTTATTTGGTGCCAGCATTGAGCATGAACATTATATCTGGATCTTGTTTGATGCGAGACGGTTATTCATTTAAATCAGAAGAATAATGGTTGTTGTAAGGAGTATGAGTAATATCTTTTATGGTCATGCACCCTTGAGGAGTGGTCTATTTCTGTTGAATCTTGATTGTAGTGATACACATATTCATCATATTGAAGCCAAAAGATGCAAGGTTAACAATGATAGTGCAACTTATTTGTGGCACTGCCATTTAGGTCATATTGGTGTAAGGCGCATGAAGAAACTCTATGCCGATGGGCTCTTGGAATCACTTGATGCTTGCGAACCATGCCTCATGGGCAAGATGACTAAAACTCCGTTCTCTGAAACAATGGAGCGATCAACTGACTTATTGGAAATAATACATACTGATGTATGCGGTTCGATGAGTGTTGAGGCTCATGGCAGGTATCGTTATTTTTTCACCTTCATAGATGATTTGAGAAGATATGGGTATATCTACTTGATGAAACATAAGTCTGAAACATTTGAAAAGTTCAAAGAATTTCATAGTGAAGTGGAAAATCATCGTAGCAAGAAAATAAAGTTTCTACGATCTGATCGTGGATGTGAATATTTGAGTTATGAGTTTTGTCTTTAATTGAAAAAATATGGAATCGTTTCGCAACTCACGCCACCTGGAACACCACAGCGTAATGGTGTGTCCGAACGTCGTAACCGCACTTTATTAGATATGGTGCGATCTATGATGTCTCTTACTTATTTACCGCTATCGTTTTGGGGTTTTTCTTTATAGATGGCTACATTCACGTTAAATAGGGCACCATCTAAATCCGTTGAGACGACATCATATGACTGTGGTTTGGCAAGAAACCTAAGTTGTCATTTCTTAAAGTTTGGGGCTGCGATGTGAAAGTGCAACTATCCTTGGGTGGTTTTGGTAATTACTAACAACATATAGCTCATTGAACTAATGCTATTTCAAGATGATCATTTCATAAAGTTCAATGATTGGCATGGCATGGATTAGGAATGTGGACCCCTCAAAATGCTAAGGACACATATTGGCTCAAGCTTAAGACTCTACCTTTTCATTTTAGTGATCCAAGATCACATCGAGTCCATAGGAAAAGCCAATACTATTAAAAGGGGAGGTGTTGCTTAATGGCTTGCTTGCTCAAAATGCTTAGTGATATGCGCCAAAAGCCCTCGACCACTTTCTCATATCCACAAATGTCCCAAACCAAAAGTCAAACTCGGCCCTACCAATTTGATCTATTCGGTCCCATTGAGTTCACTTGACATAGCCACTGCCAGAAACCCTGGTCACTTCGGTCTCACCGATAGGGATCTCGATCTCACCAAGATGGGATTGCAATCTCTCTGTTTCCCTTCCTAACGTTTTGGTCCAACCAAGATGAGCGATCGGTCCGACCGAGTTCGCAATGCAAACTCTTTGTTTCCCTTTCGTAACATTTCGGTCTCACCGAAATGAGCGATTCGGTCCCACCGAGTTTGCCTGACCAACTCTCTGGTTAGCTTATTACCAAAATCGGTCCCACCGAGTTTGTGTAATCGGTCTCACTGAGATTACGTTATGCACTAACACTAATGAAATTGGTCCCACCGAGTTGACATGTCGGTCCCACCGAAAATCCTAATGTTCACATTTTGAACTAAATCGGTCTGACCGAGTTTCATGATTCGGTCCCACCGAGTTTGGTGATTTGTGTGTAATGGTTAGATTTTGTGTGGAAGCTATATATACCCCTCCACCCTTCCTTCATTACCAAGGAGAGCCATCAGAACATGCCTACACTTCCAGCATTCATTTTCTGAGAGAGAACCACCTACTCATGTGTTGAGACCAAGATATTCCATTCCAACCATATGAATCTTGATCTCTAGCCTTCCCCAAGTTGCTTTACACTCAAATCATATTTCCACCAAATCCAAATCCGTGAGAGAGAGTTGAGAGTTGGGGAGACTATCATTTGAAGCACAAGAGCAAGGAGTTCATAATCAACACACCATCTATTACCTTTTGGAGAGTGGTGTCTCCTAGATTGGTTGGGTGTCACTTGGGAGCCTCTGACAAGATTTTGGAGTTGAACCAAGGAGTTTGTAAGGGCAAGGAGATCGCCTACTTCATGAAGATCTACCCTAGTGAGGCAAGTCCTTCATGGGCGATGGCCATGGTGGGATAGACAAGGTTTCTTCTTCGTGGACCCTTCATGGGTGGAGCCCTCCATGGACTCGTGCAACCGTTCACTTTCGTGGGGTGAAGTCTCCATCAACGTGGATGTACGATAGCACCACCTATAGGAACCATGCCAAAAATCTCCGTGTCTACATTACGTTTGCTCCGTCCAAACTCCTCCCTTTACCTTCATGTGCAATGTTTTACATTCCGCTGCTATACTCTTAGACTTGCATGTGTAGGTTGATTGCTTGACTTGTGCTAAGTTGCTAACATCTGCGAAGACTTAAAATTGGGAAAAGGATAGATTTTTATTTGGTCAAGTAGTCTAATCACCCCCTCTAGACATACTTCTGATCCTACACGATGCTTATGTGAAAAAGCTTCAACCTGATAAGCTCGGAGCCAAATCAGAGAAATGTGTCTTCACAGGATACCCAAAGGAGACACTTGGGTACACCTTCTATCACAGATCCGAAGGCAAGATATTCGTTGCTATGAAGGAGTTTCTCTCGAAAGAAGTGAGTGGGAGGAAAGTAGAACTTGATGAGCTAATTGTACCTTCTCCCTTATTGGATAGTAGTTCATCACATAAATCAGATCCAATGATCCCTACACCAATCAGTGAGGAAGCTAATGATGATGATCATGAAACTTCTGATCAAGTTACTACTGAACCTTGTAGGTCAACCAGAGTAAGGTCCGCACCAGAGTGGCACGGTAGTCCTATTCTGGAGGTTATGTTAATTGACCATGACGAACCTACGAACTATGAGGAAGCGATAATGAGCCCAGATTCTGCGAAATGGCTTGAGGCCATGAAATCTGAGATGGGATCCATGTATGAGAGCAAAGTATGGACTTTGGTTGACTTGCCCGATGATCGGCAAGCCATGGAGAATAAATGGATCTTCAAGAAGAAGACTGATGCTGACGGTAATGTTATTGTCTACAAAGCTTGACTGGTTGCGAAAGGTTTTCAACAAGTTCAAGGAGTTGACTATGATGAGACCTTCTCACCCATAGCGATGCTTAAGTCTGTCCGAATCATGTTAGCAATTGCCGTATTTTATGATTATGAAATTTGGCAAATGGATGTCAAAACTGCATTCCTTAATGGATATATTAAAGAAGACTTGTATATGATACAACCAGAATGTTTTGTCAATCCTAAAGGTGCTAACAAAATGTGCAAGCTCCAGCGATCCATGTATGGACTGGTGCAAGCATCTCGGAGTTGGAATATACACTTTGATGAGTTGATCAAAGCATGTAGTATTATACAAACTTGCGGTGAAGCCTGTATTTACAAGAAAGTGAGTGGGAGCAGTACAACATTTCTGATAAGTATATGTGAATGACATATTGTTGATCAAAAATGATGTAAAATTTTCTAGAAAGCATAAAGGAGTATTTGAAAGGAGTTTTTCAAAGAAATGCCTCGGTGAAGCTGCTTACATATTGGGCATCAAGATCTATAGAGATAGATCAAGATGCTTGATAAGATTTTTCAATGAGTACATACCTTGACAAGATTTTGAAGTAGTTCAAAATGGAACAGTTAAAGAAGGAGTTCTTGCCTGTATTGCAAGGTGTAAAGTTGAGTAAGACTCAAAACATGACCACGGCAGAAAATAGAAAGAGAATGAAAGTCATTCCCTATGCCTCAGCCATAGGTTCTATAAAGTATGCTATGCTGTGTACCAAACCTATTGTGTACCTTGCCATGAGTTTGGCAAGGTGGTATGATATTGATCCAGGAGTGGATCACTGGTCAGTGGTCAAAATTATCCTTATAAGACTAAGGAGATATTTCTCGGTTATGGAGGTGATAAAGAGTTCATCCTAAAGAGTTACATCGATGCAAGCTTTTACACCGATCCTGATGACTCTGAGTCTCAATCTGGATACATATTGAAAGTGGGAGAAATTAGCTACAGTAGCTCCATGCAGAGCATTGTAGACATAAAAAATTTGCAAAATACATACGGCTCTGAATGTGACAGAGCCATTGACTAAAGATTCTCTCACAAGCAAAACATGTTCACACCTTAGTACTCTTTGGGTGTTAATCACATAGCGATGTGAACTATATTATTGACTCTAGTAAAATCCTTTGGGCATTAGTCACATGGCGATGTGAACTAATCAGATAAAGATGTGAACTATTGGTGTTAAACCACATGACGATGTGAACTAGAATATTGACTCTAGTGCAAGTGGGAGACTGCAGGAAATATGCCCTAGAGGCAATAATAAAGTTGTTATTCATATTTCCTTATATCATGATAAATGTTTATTATTCATGCTAGAATTGTATTAACCGGAAACTTGATACATGTGTGGATATGATGACCCACAAGTATAGGTGATCTATCGTAGTCCTTTCGATAAGCAAGAGTGTCGAACCCAACGAGGAGCTGCAAGTACTGAAATAAGTGGTAACAAATAGTTTTGTGATAAGATAATTTGTAATGAGCAACAAGTAGCAAAAGTAAATAAAGTGCAGCAAGGTGGCCCAATCCTTTTTGTAGCAAAGGACAAGCCTGGACAAACTCTTATATGATGTAAAGTGCTCCCGAGGACACATGGGAATATCGTCAAGCTAGTTTTCATCATGCGCATATGATTCACGTTTGATACTTTGATAATTTGGTATGTGGGTGGACCGGTGCTTGCTCTGTCTTTCCATCTCTTTCTCTTTCATCCCACTTATGATTAACCTCTATTGCAAGCATCCGAAAATACAACAGAAGTATTAAGGTAAACCTAACCATAGCATGAAACATATGGATCCAATTCAGCCCCTTACGAAGCAACTCATAAACTAGGGTTAAGCTTCTGTCACTCTAGCAACCCATCATATACTTATTACTTCCCAATGCCTTCCTATAGGCCCAAACAATTGTGAAGTGTCATGTAGTCGATGTTCACATAACACCACTAGAGGAGAGACAACATACATCTCATCAAAATATCGAACGAATACCAAATTCACATGACTACTAATAGCAAGACTTCTCCCATGTCCTAAGGAACAAAAGTAACTACTCACAAAGCATAAACATGTTTATAATCAGAGGGGTATTAATGTGCATATAGGATCTGAACATATGATCTTCCACCAATTAAACCAACTAGCATCAACTACAAGGAGTAATTAACACTACTAGCAACCCACAGGTACCAATCTAAGGCTTTGGGACAAAGATCCCAGACTAAGAGACAAGAATTGGATACAAGAGATGAACTAGGGTTTTGAGAGGAGATGGTGCTAGTGAAGATGTTGATGGAGATTGCCCTCTCCCGATGAGAGGAAGCGTTGGTGATGACGATGGCGATGATTTCCCCCTCCAGGGAGGGAAGTTTCCCCGGCAGAACAGCCCCCGAGAACCCTAGATTGGTTCCGCCAAGGTTCCGCCTCGTGGCGGCGGAGTTTCGTCCGAGAAGATGGCTTATGATTTTTTCCCATCGAAAGAGTCCATATAGCAGAAGATGGTCACCGGAGGGCCACCAGGGGGCCCACGAGGTAGGGGGCGCGCCCAGGGGGTAGGGCGCGCCCCCCACCCTCGTGGGCAGGGTGTGGCCCCCTGGTGAAGTTCTTGCGCTCAATGTTTTTTATATATTTGGAAAACATCATCTCGTGAAGTTTCAGGACTTTTGGAGCTGTGCAGAATAGGTCTCTAATATTTGCTCCTTTTCCAGCCACAAATCCCAGCTGCCGGCATTCTCCCTCTTTATGTAAACCTTGTAAAATAAGAGAGAATAGGCATAAGTATTGTGACATAATGTGTAATAACAGCCCATAATGCAATAAATATTGATATAAAAGCATGATGCAAAAATGGACGATCAACTCCCCCAAGCTTAGACCTCGTGTCCTCAAGCGAAAAGCCGAAATCGAAAAAATATGTCCACATGTTTAGAGATGAAGGTGTCGATAAAAATAAAATACGGACATGAGGGCATCATGATCATTCTTAGAATAGCAACTTATATAATTCTATTCATATGATATCTTAATGCTAGAGTAATAATTCAATCCACAATATCAAGTATGAATCGTAAACTTCTTTGAAAACTAACAAACTATAATCTCAGTCATTGAGGCAATTGCAATTTATCATAACATAGGAAAGAGTCAATGCTATAAGAGCTTTTCAGCAAGTCCACATACTCAACTATCATATAGTCTTTCACAATTGCTGACACTCACGCAATACTTATGGGTATGGAGTTTTAATCGGACACAGAGAAATATAGGGGCTTATAGTTTTGCCTCCCAATGTTTTACCTCAAGGGTAATGTCAACAGTAATAGTTCATGAAAACCACAATCCAATTAGCCATATATACCAGGATCTTTCCAACATATTGTGCTTGCCAAAGGGATAAAATGTAAAAAGGAGGTGTGAAGAGACACATGACTCTTATGCAATATAGGAGATAAAAGTAAAAGATAGGCCCTTCACAGAGGGAAGCAGAGGTTGTCATGCACGTTTATGGTTGGATGCACAAAATCCTAATGTGAAAGAACATCCTTTATATTGCCACTTGTGATAAGGACCTTATTATGCAGTCTGTCGCTTTTATTACTTCCATATCCACGATCATATAAAGCTTATTTCTTCCACACCAATCAATCATACATATTTAGAGAGAAATATTTTATTGCTTGCACCGATGACAACTTACTTGATGGATCTTTACTCAATCCATAGGTAGGTATGGTGGACTCTCATGGCAAAACTGGTTTAAGGGTGTTTGGAAGCACAAGTAGTATCTCTACTTGGTGCAATGAATTTGGCTAGCATGAGGGGAAAGGCAAGTTCAACATGTTGGAGGATCCAAGACAATATAATTTATCTCATATGTAAGAAAACATAACCCATTACGTTGTCTTCTTGTTCAATATCAACTCTTTAGCATTCATATTTTAATGAGTGCTTCACAATCATAAAAGATGTCCAAGATAGTATATTTATATGTGAAGACCTCTCTTTATTTATTACTTCCTATTAATTGCAACGATGACAAACTCTGTGTGTCAACCCTCAATAACTTTTATTCATCATACTCTTTCTATGTGAGCTCATTACTCTCCATAAGAGTCACATGATCTCCTTTGTTTCTTTTTATTTCCTTCTCTTTTCTTTTCTTTTATTTGGGCTCATGGAAAAAATAAGCAAGCCCTTGACTCAACACTAATCTTTATTATATAGCTCAAGGACTCGATTACATAGAAGGATAATAAAGCAAAACTCAATGACTAGGTCATACTAAGAACTTTTATTCTACTAGATCAAATATTACCAAAAGGGGTCGAACTAAGAAAAACGGTAAAGATAAAAGTGATGGTGATACAATACCGGGGCACTCCCCCAAGCTTTTGGCAGTTGCCAAGTGGAGTGCCCATACCCATGTGATTATGTCTCCTTTGTTGGTGAAGAAGGTGGAGTTGTTGATGATGGATAGTCGCACATCGAGCGTAGGAGGTCTTCTAACTTGCGGATAATGCCCTTGAGTGCAATGATATGCTCCTTCAACAAAATATTTTCACGTGTGAGATACTTATTTTGTATACGAGCTAACTCAATCATCTTGAAAGCTTCGATTTCTGTTGGGGTAAGAAGATTATGATCTAGTTGAAGGGTTTCTTCTGTTGCTGGAACTTGGTCCTCCATGGCCTTCTTGATCCCTTCATCCTTGTTGATCTCCATAGGTTCTTCTCTCTTCAGCTCTATCTTCATTAGCCAAACATCGTTGCCCTCATGGTTGGAGGAGGAGGGAGACAACATAGTGCCTGGCCTTGACAACCCTGATAGAAAACAACTTGAAACAAAGACATGAGATTTTTGCGTGATACGTGAGTCAAAACCTCCGGGAGATTATATAATGAATTTTTACCGACCAAAATACATGTCGTGTACGAAAACGGAGTCCGGAAAGCACACGAGGTGCCCACGAGGTAGGGGGGCGCGCCCAGTAGGGTAGGGCGCACCCTCCACCCTCGTGGAGCCCTCGTGTCCTTCCCGGACTGCTGCTTATTTTTCTATTTTTCTAAATATTCCAAAACGGAGAAATATTGCCTTAAAAACTGTTTTGGAGTCGGTTTACTTACCATACCACATACCTATTCCTTTTCGGAGTCTGAAACGTTCTGGAAAGTGTCCCTTATGTATTCCTCCAGGGTTACGGTTTCAATAACATTGGTTTCAACATTTATGGGATTACCTGAGATATAATGTTTAATTCTTTGACTGTTCACCACCTTCGGATTTGTGCCTTCGAATTTGTTGATTTTTGTGGCACCGGAACAGTAGACCTCCTCGATAACATAAGGACCTTCCCATTTTGAGAGAAGTTTTCCTGCAAAAAATCTTAAACGAGAGTTGTATAGCAATACATAATCACCTACATTAAACTCATGCATTTGTATCCTTTTATCATGCCATCTTTTAACTTTTTCTATAAACAACTTGGCATTTTCATAGGCTTGGGTTCTCCATTCATCAAGTGAGCTAATATCAAATAACATCTTCTCACCGGCAAGTTTAAAATCGTAATTAAGTTCTTTAATAGCCCAATAAGCTTTGTGTTCTAGTTCGAGAGGCAAGTGACATGCTTTTCCATAGACCATTTTATATGAAGACATACCCATAGGATTTTTGTATGCAGTTCTATAGGCCCATAATCATCATTAAGTTTCTAAGACCAATTCTTTCTAGACCTATTAACAGTCTTTTGCAAAATTAATTTGAGTTCTCTATTACTCAATTCTACTTGACCACTAGACTGAGGGTGATAAGGAGATGCAATTCTATGATTAACATCATATTTAGCAAGCATTTTATAGAAAAATACCATGAATAAAATGTGAACCACCATCAGTCATTAAATATCTAGGGACTCCAAATCTTGGAAAAATAACTTCTTTAAGCATCTTAATAGAGGTGTTATGATCAGCACTACTAGTTGGAATAGCTTCTACCCACTTAGTAACGTAATCAACAACAACTAAAATATGTGTATGACCATTAGAGGAAGGAAAAGGTCCCATATAGTCAAAGCCCCAAACATCAAATGGTTCAATAACAAGTGAATAATTCATAGGCATTTATTGGCGTCTACTAATATTACCAATTCTTTGACATTCATCACAAGATAAGACAAACTTACGGGCATCCTTGAAGAGAGTAGGCCAATAAAACTAGATTGCAGTACCTTATGTGTAGTTCTATCTCCAGCATGGTGTCCTCCATAAGCTTCAGAGTGACACTTGTGTAGGATCTGTTCCTGTTCATGCTCAGGTACACAGCATCTAATAACACCATCTACTCCTTCTTTATAAAGATGTGGGTCATCCCAAAAGTAATGCCTCAAATCATAGAAGAACTTTTTCTTTTGTTGGTATGTGGAACTAGGTGGCATAGACTTAGCAACAATGTAATTAGCATAATCAGCATACCATGGAGCAGTATGAGAAGCATTTATGACATTTAATTGCTCATCAGGAAAGCTATCATCAATAGGTAGTGGGTCATCAAGCACATTTTCTAACCTAGACAAGTTGTCTGCAACGGGGTTCTCAGCCCCTTTTCTATCAACAATATGTAATCAAATTCTTGTAGCAAGAGAACCCATCTAATAAGTCTAGGTTTAGCATCTTTCTTTTCCATAAGATATTTAATAGCAGCATGATCAGTGTGAATAGTTACTTTAGAATCAACAATATAAGGTCTAAACTTATCACAAGCAAATACAACTGCTAAGAATTCTTTTTCAGTAGTAGCATAATTTCTTTGAGCATTGTCTAGAGTTTTACTAGCATATTGAATAACATTTAGTTTCTTATCAACTCTTTGTCCTAGAACAGCACCTACAGCATAATCACTGGCATCACACATAATTTCAAAGGGTAAATTCCAATCAGGTGGCTGAACAATAGGTGCAGAGATCAATGCTTTCTTAAGTATTTCAAATGCTTCTACACAATCATCATCAAAACAAATGGTATATCTTTTTGTAATAAATTAGTCAGAGGCCGAGAAATTTTTGAGAAGTCCTTAATGAACCTCCTATAAAAACCGGCATGACCAAGGAAACTTCTTATACCTTTGATGTCCTTGGGACATGGCATCTTTTCAATAGCATCAACCTTGGCTTTATCAACTTCAATACCTCTTTCAGAAACTTTATGCCCCAAGACAATACCTTCATTAACCATAAAGTGGCACTTTTCCCAATTCAAGACAAGATTAGTTTCTTCACATCTCTGCAAAACTCGATCAAGGTTGCTCAAGCAATCATCAAAAGAAGATCCATAGACGGAAAAGCCGTCCATGAAAACCTCACAAATCTTTTCACAAAAGTCGGAGAATATAGCCATCATGCATCTTTGAAAGGTAGCAGGTGCATTACATAAACCAAAAGGCATACGTCTATAAGCAAAAGTACCAAAAGGGCATGTAAAAGTAGTCTTTGATTGATCTTTGGCTGACACAGGTATTTGAGAGAAACCAGAATAACCATCTAGAAAGCAAAAATGTGTATGTTTGGATAACCTTTCTAGCATTTGATTGATAAAATTTAAGGGGTAATGATCCTTTTTAGTAGCCTTATTTAATTTGCGGAAATCAATTACCATCCTATAACCTGTCATAATTCTTTGAGGGATCAATTCATCTTTATCATTAGGAATAACAGTAATTCCTCCCTTCTTAGGGACACAATGGACAGGGCTTACGCACTGACTGTCAGCAACGGGATAGATTATACCTGCCTCAAGGATCTTTAGTATTTCCTTTCTTACCACTTCTTTCATTTTAGGATTCAGCCGGTGTTGATGATCACGAACTGGTTTAGCATCTTCTTCCAAATTAATTTTATGTTGACATAGAGTGGGACTAATGCCCTCAAGATCATTAAGAGTATATCCAATAGCAGCATGATGCTTCTTCAGAGATTTCAATAATCTTTCTTCTTCATGT
This sequence comes from Triticum urartu, assembly GCF_003073215.2. Taxonomy (NCBI): domain Eukaryota; kingdom Viridiplantae; phylum Streptophyta; class Magnoliopsida; order Poales; family Poaceae; genus Triticum; species Triticum urartu. The sequence continues at coordinate 596,292,500 of NC_053028.1, forward strand.
TCTGAAAGGTTAGCACTAATAATAACAGGATATATCTTTTTCTCATCAAGATAAGCATATTTAAGAGTATCAGGTAACGGTTTAAGCTCAAACACGGGATCACCCTTGGGTGGAGGAGGATCTCCTAGGATTTCAACAGGTAAATTATGTTTCAGAATAGGTTCCTGTTTAAAGAATACTTCATCTAATTCCCTTCTTTCATTCATAAACATATCATTTTCATGGTCTAGCAAATATTGTTCTAAAGGATCACTAGGAGGTACGGCAATAGAAGCAAGACCAATAATTTCATCCTTACTAGGTAATTCTTCTTCACGGTGTTGTCTACTAAATTTAGAAAAATTAAATTCATGAGTCATATCATCTAAACCGATAGTAACAACATCTCTTTTGCAATCTATGGTAGCATTAACAGTATTTAAGAAGGGTCTACCAAATATAATGGGACAAAAGCTATCTTGTGGGGAACCAAGAACAAGAAAATCAGCAGGATATTTAGTTTTCCCACACAAGACTTCAACATCTCTAACAATTCCCATTGTGTGAAATAGTATCTCTATTGCAAGTTTAATTGTGACATCAATATCTTCCTAACTCAGAGGTGCAATGTCATGCATAATTTCTTTGTATAAGGAATAGTATTGCACTAACACTAGCACCCATATCACATAAGCCATGATAACAATGATCTCCTATTTTAACAGAAATAACAGGTAAGCCTACCACATGTCTAGGTTTATCTTATCACGGGGTTTAGCAATTCTAGCAGTTTCATTACAGAAATAAATAACATGCCCATCTATATTATCAGACAAGAGATCTTTAACAATAGCAATATTAGGTTCAACTTTAACTTGCTCAGGAGGTGTATATGTTTTAATATTGCTTTTACGAACACAGTTGAAGCTTTAGCATGATCCTTTATCCTAACAGGGAAAGGTGGTTTCTCAACATAAGAAGTAGGAACAATAGGATCATTATAAGTGATAGTCTTTTCTTCAACTTTAATAGGTGCAGCTACTTTTACTTCTATGGGAGGATGATATTTAAACCACTTCTCCTTGGGGAGATCAACATAAGCAGCAAAAGATTCACAGAAAGAAGCTACTATCTCAGAGTCAAGTCCATATTTAGTGCTAAATTTACGAAAAATATCGGTATCCATAAAAGATTTAACACAATCAAAACTAGGTGTCATACCTGACTCCTTACCATTGTCGAGGTCCCAATCTTCAGAGTTGCGTTTAATTCTTTCCAATAAATCCCATTTGAATTCAATAGTCTTCATCATAAAAGAGCCAGCACAAGAAGTATCAAGCATGGTGCGATTGTTAACAGAAAGCCGAGCATAAAATTTTGAATAATCATTTCTCTTGAGAGCTCATGATTGGGGCATGAATATAACATTGATTTAAGCCTCCCCCAAGCTTGAGCGATGCTTTCTCCTTCGCGAGGCCAAAAATTATATATATAATTGCGATCACGATGAACAAGATGCATAGGATAAAACTTCTGATGAAATTCCAATTTCAATCATTTGTAATTCCAAGACCCCATATCATCACATAGCCTATACCATGTCGATGCATCTCCCTTCAAAGATAAAGGGAAGACCTTCTTCTTAACAACATCTCCGGGTACACCTGCAAGCTTAAATAATCCACAAACTTCATCCACATATATCAGATGTCATCAGGATGTTTTGTTCCATCTCCTAAAAAGGGATTAGCTAGCAGTTTTTCTCTAAACTTCAAAGCAAGCATTTTCATTTTCATTTTCAGTAGGTTCAGTAGGTTGAGGAGCAACTCTTTGCTCTACTGGTCGGGGTGAAGATACCCCGAACAAGCCCCTCAGAGGATTACTTTCCATGTAACAAGTGACAGTAAATTTCAGCACACTATATAAATTTTTCCTTACCAAATTCCACCTACCAAAGGCGCTTCACTCCCCGGCAACGGCGCCAGAAAAGAGTCTTGATGACCCACAAGTATAGGGGATCTATCGTAGTCCTTTCGATAAGTAAGAGTGTCGAACCCAACGAGGAGCAGAAGGAAATGATAAGCGGTTTTCAGCAAGGTATTCTCTGCAAGCACTGAAATAAGTGGTAACAGATAGTTTTTGTGAAGATAATTTTTAACGAGCAACAAGTAACAAAAGTAAATAAAGTGCAGCAAGGTGGCCCAATCCTTTTTGTAGCAAAGGACAAGCCTGGACAAACTCTTATATGAAAAGCGCTCCCGAGGACACATGGGAATATCGTCAAGCTAGTTTTCATCACGTTCATATGATTCGCGTTCGGTACTTTGATAATTTGGTATGTGGGTGGACCGGTGCTTGGGTGCTGCTTACTTGGACAAGCATCCCACTTATGATTAACCTCTATTGCAACCATCCGCAAATACAACAAAAGTATTAAGGTAAACCTAACCATAGCATGAAACATATGGATCCAAATCAGCCCCTTACGAAGCAACGCATAAACTAGGGTTTAACTTCTGTCACTCTAGCAACCCATCATCTACTTATTACTTCCCAATGCCTTCCTCTAGGCCCAAATAATGGTGAAGTGTCATGTAGTCGACGTTCACATAACACCACTAGAGGAGAGACAACATACATCTCATCAAAATATCGAACGAATACCAAATTCACATGACTACTAATAGCAAGACTTCTCCCATGTCCTCAGGAACAAAAGTAACTACTCACAAAGCATAAACATGTTCATAATCAGAGGGGTATTAATATGCATATAGGATCTGAACATATGATCTTCCACCAATTAAACCAACTAGCATCAACTACAAGGAGTAATTAACACTACTAGCAACCTACTAGCACCAATCCCGGACTTGGAGACAAGAATTGGATACAAGAGATGAACTAGGGTTTTGAGATGAGATGGTGCTGATGAAGATGTTGATGGAGATTGCCCTCTCCCGATGAGAGGAGCGTTGGTGATGACGATGACGATGATTTCCCCCTCCCGGGGGAAGTTTCCGGCAGAACAGCTCCGCCAAGCCCTAGATTGGTTCCGCCAAGGTTCCGCCTCGTGGCGGCGGTTTCGTCCGAGAAGATGGCTTATGATTTTTTCTCGAAAGACTCTCATATAGCAGAAGATGGCCACTGAGGGCCACCAGGGGGCCCACGAGGTAGGGCGCGCCCCACCCTCGTGGGCAGGGTGTGGCCCCCCTGGTGAACTTCTTGCTCGTATTTTTTATATATTTGGAAAACGTCTTCCGTGAAGTTTCAGGACTTTTGGAGCTGCAGAATAGGTCTCTAATATTTGCTCCTTTTCCAGCCCAGAATCCCAGCTGCCGGCATTCTCCCTCTTTATGTAAACCTTGTAAAATAAGAGAGAATAGGCATAAGTATTGTGACATAATGTAATAACAGCCCATAATGCAATAAATATTGATATAAAAGCATGATCAAAATGGACGTATCGAACCAAGTTGATGAATCACAACATGGCACTAAACAAGAGGCTGCTCAGCTCAAGTGTGATGCTTCTAAGAAGAGAGTCAGGGATGCAGGTCCATCTTATTCTTCAACTCAAGTGGCAACAGAAACAACAGAAGAGTAAAGGTGGCAATGGATCTTTCCACCCACCCAACCCAGGCTATCAGAACAAAGCGCAGTCTCATACTCCAAGGTCAAGTGCTCCTTATCACCATCCTCTCAGAGGTTACTTGCAACAAGTGTCAGCAGAAAGGGCACTATGCAAACAAATGCTTCAACCAAAGGCGCCTTCCGCCTCCTCCTGTGAGATCTGCCAGCAATGCAGTGGTCAAGCATAATCCAAGTTTGCAAAGGTCAACATGATGAACGCAGCTCAGGCAGAGGATCTCTTCAGAAGTGATCATGGGTAACCTTCCTGTTAATGATATTCCTGCAAAAGTCCTTTTTGATACTGGTGCATCGCATTCTTTCATTTCAAGACCTTTTGTGGCTATGCATGATTTGGTTACTCAAGTTTTGAGACCTTTGTCTATTGTTTCTCTGCGCCCAACAAATGACTTCTCGAGTATTCATTCCGGATTCCTTATCAAGATGGGTGACTATAAGTTTCTGTCTTCTCCTAATGTTCTTGGTGACTCGGATATTGATCTAATTCTCGCATGGACTGGCTTTCTAAGCACAAGGCTCAGCTTGATTGTGCTGCCAGGCAGAATTTCAATTGACACACTCATCTGAGGATGTGATCATCTATGCCACTCGTGATGATACCATTCGTGTTTTTCTCTCAATGAGAAGGGCGAGTTGAATGCCATCTCTCAGATTCCAGTCGTTTGTGAATATCAAGACGTCTTTCCAAGTTCCAGGAATGCCTCCTCACCGGCCAGTTGAATTCGTCATCAATCTTGAGCCTGGCACGGAACCTGTTTGCAAACATCCTTACAAGCTTGGACCAGAAGAGTTGAAGGAGCTGAAGAAACAACTCGATGAACAAGAGCGTATGGGTCTGATCGACCGAGTTCTTCTCCATGGGGTTGTGGTGTTCTTTTTGTCAAGAAGAAGGATGGCACGGAACGACTTTGTGTCGACTACCGTCCATTGAACAAGAAGACAATAAAGAACAAGTACCCACTTCCCAACATCAATGAGCTTTTCGAGCAACTTAAGGTGCTCAAGTATTCTCCAAGCTTGACCTCTATGGGTTATCATCAGATTCGCATTCGTGAACAAGATATCCCCAAGACAGCATTCAGAACAAGCTATGGTTCTTATGAATATACTATCATGTCTTTCGGCCTTGTCAATGCTCCTCCAACATTCTCTCGCATGATGAACTTCATCTTCAACCCTTACACAAATGATTTCGTCTGGTGTATCTCGATGATATTTTGGTCTTTTCCAAGAACAAGGAGGATCATGCCAAGCATTTGAGATTGGTACTCGACAAACTCAGAGAACATCAGTTCTATGCGAAGTTTTCAAAGTGTGAGTTTTGGCTAGAGGTTCTCTACCTTGGCCATATCATCTCCGCCAAGGGCATTAGCTGTTAATCCTGAGAAGGTGTCTGCAATTGTGAATTGGGAACCACCTCAGAATGTCAAGCAGCTCCGCAGCTTTCTTGGGCTTGCAAGCTATTGTCGAAGATTCGTTGAGAATTTCTCTAAGATTGCAAAGCCTCTTTCCAACCTCCTCCAGAAGCATGTCAAGTATGTCTGGACGCCTGAATGTGACATGGCTTTCAACACCCTCAAAGAGAAGTTAGTCACAGCTCCTGTTTGACTCCTCCTGATGAATCCAAACCATTCGAAGTTTTCTGTGATGCCTCCTGCAAGGTCTCGGTGTTGTGTTAATGCAAGAGAAGAAAGTTGTGGCTTATACCTCTCGCCAGTTGAAGCCCAAAAGAAAAGAACTACCCCACTCATGACCTCGAGTTGGCGGCAGTTGTCCATGCATTATTAACACTGGAGACATCTCTTGTTGGGAAGGAAAGTGGACATCTTCACTGATCATAAGAGCCTCAAGTACATCTTCACTCAGCCCAACCTCAACCTCAGGCAGACTCGTTGGGTCGAAATGATTCAAGAATACAATCCGAGTATTGAATATACTCCAGGCAAGGCCAATGTCATTGCAGATGCTTTGAGCAGGAAGGCTTACTGCAACAGCTTAATTCTCAAGCCCTTCCAACCGGACCTTTGTGAAGCTTTCCGCAACTGAATCTCCAAGTTGTTCCTCAAGGCTTTCTTGCCAACCTCCAAGTCTCTCCTACTTTGGAAGATCAAATTCGTGAGGCACAACTTCTTGATGCCATGGTGAAGAAGGTGAAAAATGGGATTGCCAAGAGCCAACCCAAGTACAAGTGCTATCGCATTGATGACAAAGACACTCTATTCTTCGAGGATCGAATTGTGGTTCCTAAGGGTGATCTACGTAAAGTCATTATGAACGAGGCTACAATTCCCTTCTATCCATTCATCCTGGAAGTACAAAGATGTACCATGACCTCAAGCAGTCGTATTGGTGGACTCGAATGAAGCGAGAAATTGCTTCAATTGAATGAATGTGATGTCTGCAGAAGAGTGAAAGCAGAACACCAACGGCCAGCTGGTCTCCTCCAACCTCTTGCCATTCCAGAATGGAAGTTTGACCATATTGAGATGGACTTCGTGACTGGATTTCCCAAGTCCAAGCGTGGAAATGATGCTATCTTTGTTGTCATCGACAAGCTTACTAAAGTGGCTCATTTTCTTCCTATCAAAGAATCTATCACAGCAGCTCAGTTGGCAGAGCTATATACCTCCAGGATTGTCTCTTGCACGGCATTCCGCAGTTGATATCTCAGATTC
>NC_053028.1:596299804-596315516 GCF_003073215.2 Triticum urartu
GACCCACTACCTATTGATGATAGCTTTCCTGATGAACAACTAGCTGTCATAAATGCTTCTCGTACTGCTCCATGGTATGCTGATTATGCTAATTACATATTGCTAAATTTATACCACCTAGTTTCACATACCAGCAAAAGAAAAAGTTCTTCTATGATTTAAGACATTACTTTTGGGATGACCCACACCTTTATAAAGGAGTAGATGGTGTTATTAGACGTTGTGTACCTGAGCATGAACAGGAACAGATCCTACGCAAGTGTCACTCCGAGGCTTATGGAGGACACCATGCTGGAGATAGAACTGCACATAAGGTATGCAATCCGGTTTTTATTGGCCTACTCTCTTCAAGGATGCCCGTAAGTTTGTCTTGTCTTGTGATGAATGTCAAAGAATTGGTAATATTAGTAGACGTCAAGAAATGCATATGAATTATTCACTTGTTATTGAACCATTTGATGTTTGGGGCTTTGATTATATGGGACCTTCCTTCCTCTAATGGGTATACACATATTTTAGTTGCTGTTGATTACGTTACTAAGTGGGTAGAAGCTATTCCAACTAGTAGTGCTGATCATAACACCTCTATTAAGATGCTTAAAGAAGTTATTTTTCCGAGGTTTGGAGTCCCTAGATACTTAATGACTGATGGTGGTTCACATTTTATTCATGGTGCTTTTCGTAAAATGCTTGCTAAGTATGATGTTAATCATAGAATTGCATCTCCATATCACCCACAGTCTAGTGGTCAAGTAGAACTGAGTAATAGAGAGCTTAAATTAATTTTGCAAAAGACTGTTAATAGATCTAGAAAGAATTGGTCCAAGAAACTTGATGATGCATTATGGGCCTATAGAACTGCATATAAAAATCCTATGGGTATGTCTCCGTATAAAATGGTTTATGGTAAAGCATGTCACTTACCTCTTGAACTAGAACATAAGGCATATTGGGCCATTAAAGAGCTCAATTATGATTTCAAACTTGCCGGTGAGAAGAGGCTTTTTGACATTAGCTCACTTGATGAATGGAGAACCAGGCTTATGAGAATGCCAAACTGTTTAAAGAAAAAGTTAAAAGATGGCATGACAAAAGGATACAAAAACATGAGTTTAATGTAGGTGATTATGTATTGTTATACAACTCTCGTTTAAGATTTTTTGTAGGGAAACTCCTCTCTAAATGGGAAGGTCCTTACGTCATCGAGGAGGTCTATCGTTCCGGTGCCATAAAAATCAACAACTTCGAAGGCACAAATCCGAGGGTGGTGAACGGTCAAAGAATCAAACATTATATCTCAGGTAATCCCATAAATGTTGAAACTAATGTTATTGAAACCGTAACCCCGGAGGAATACATAAGGGACACTTTCCAGAACGTTTCAGACTCCGAAAAGGAAGAGGTATGTGTACGGTAAGTAAACCGACTCCAAAACAGTTCTAATAGCAATTTTTCTCATTTTGGAATATTTAAGAAAATAGGAAAATAAGAAGTAGTCCGGAAGGACACGAGGCTCCACGGGTGGAGGGCGCCCTACCCCCTGGGCGCGCCCCCTGCCTCGTGGGCACCTCGTGTGCTCTCCGGACTCCGTTTTCTTGCACGATACTTCTTTTGGTCGGTAAAAATTCATTATATAATCTCCCGAAGGTTTTGACCACCGTACATGCAAATATCCTCTGTTTTGTTTCGAGCTGTTTCTGCAGATTTAGAGCAAGATGTCTTCTCAAGAGTCAGTCGAGGGAGAGTCGGGTGTCTCATCCGATACCGGGGCCAAGAGCAAACAAGCGATGCTGACCACTTTGGGCCATCAACTGAGGAAGAGATGGAGGCCGACTTGAAAAGGATAGATGCCATGGAGGAGGATCAAGAAGTTACTTCTCGTTTCCGAGCTGGATTCACGATGGGGGAACTACAGAGCTCAGCTATTCCAAACTCGGTCATCCCTTCCAATGTTAGATTTCTTTCTTATGAAAATATGAAAAAGAGTGTTACTTGTTCTCCCGCAGCTATGCAACATCCTTGGGTGAAAGGAGCTTTAGCCGTCACGGGCAAGCTCCGTAAGGAAATAATGGACCTCAAGCAGCAAGTCAATAAGCTCGAGGAAGAGAATCGTATCCTGAGGGGCATCATCGCCAAGAATATCACATCACCACCCCGAAGAAGGAGACATAAACACATGGGTATGGGCACTCCCCTTGGCAACTGCCAAGCTTGGGGGAGTGCCCCGGTATCGTATCACCATCACACTTTTATCTTTACCGTTTTTCTTAGTTCGATCCTTTTGGTAATATCTTGATCTAGTAGAATAAAGTTTTAGTATGATCTAGTTTTGAGTTTTGCTTTATGATCCTTCTATGTAATCGAGTCCGTGAGCTATATATAATAAAGATTAGTGTTGAGTCAAGGGCTTTGCCATCTTGCTATGATCTTGAGGGAATAAAATAAAAGAGAAGAGAAAGAATAAAAAGAAATAAAGAGATCATATGGATCTTATGGAGAGTAATGACTTCACATATAAAGAGTATGATGAATAAAAGTTGTTGAGAGTTGACAAACATAGTTTTGGTCATCGTTGCAATTAATAGGAAGTAATAAAGAAAGAGAGTTTTCACATATAAATATACTATCTTGGACATCTTTTATGATTGTGAGAGCACTCATTAAAATATGACATGCTAAAGAGTTGATGTTGGACAAGGAAGACAACGTAATGGGTTATGTTTTCTTACATCTGAGATAAATTATATTGTCATGGATCATCCAACATGTTGAGCTTGCCTTTCCCTCTCATGCTAGCCAAATTCTTTGCACCAAGTAGAGATACTACTTGTGCTTCCAAATATCCTTAAACCCAGTTTTGCCATGAGAGTCCACCATATCTACCTATGGATTGAGTAAGATCCTTCAAGTAAGTTGTCATTGTTGCAAGCAATAAAAATTGCTCTCTAAATATGTATGATTTATTAGTGTGGAGAAAATAAGCTTTATACGATCTTGTGATGTGGAAGAAATAAAAGCGACGGACTGCATAATAAAGGTCCATATCACAAGTGCATCCAACCATAAAAGCACATGACAACCTCTGCTTCCCTCTGAAGGGCCTATCTTTTATTCTTGTCTTATACTTCATACAAGAGTCATGGTGATCTTCACCTTTCCTTTTTACATTTTATCCTTTGGCAAGCACAATGTGTTGGAAAGATCCATATATATATAGCTAATTGGATGTGAGTTTTCATGAACTATTATTGTTGACATTACCCTTGAGGTAAAAGGTTGGGAGGCAAAACTATAAGCCCCTATCTTTCTCTGTGTCCGATTAAAACTTCATACCCATAAATATTGCGTGAGTGTTAGCAATTGTGAAAGACTAAATGATAGTTGAGTATGTGGACTTGCTGAAAAGCTCTTATATTGACTCTTTCTGATGTTATGATAAATTGCAATTGCTTCAATGACTGAGATTATAGTTTGTTAGTTTTCAATGAAGTTTCTGATTCATACTTGAAATTGTGAATGAATTGTTACTTTAGCATAAGAAATCATATGACAATAATATAAGTTGTTGTTCTAAGAATGATCATGATGCCCTCATGTCCGTATTTTATTTTATCGACACCTCTATCTCTAAACATGTGGACATATTTTTCGATATCGGCTTTGCTTGAGGACAAGCGAGGTCTAAGCTTGGGGGAGTTGATACGTCCATTTTGCATCATGCTTTTATATCGATATTTATTGCATTATGGGCTGTTATTACACATTATGTCACAATACTTATGCCTATTCTCTCTTATTTTACAAGGTTTACATGAAGAGGGGAATGCCGGCAGCTGGAATTCTGGGCTGGAAAAGGAGAAAATATCAGAGACTTATTGATAACCCACAAAGTAGGAGATCGCAACAGTTTTCGAGGGTAGAGTATTCAACCCAAATTTATTGATTCGACACAAGGGGAGCCAAAGAATATTCTCAAGTATTAGCAGCTGAGTTGTCAATTCAACCACACCTGGAAACTTAATATCTGCAGCAAAGTGTTTAGTAGCAAAGTAATATGATAGTAGTGGTAACGGTGGTAAAAGGTAACGGTAGCAAAAGTAATATTTTTGGTGTTTTATAGTGATGATAACAATAGCAACGGAAAAGTAAATAAGCGAAGAACAATATATGGAAAGCTCGTAGGCAATGGATCGGTGATGAAGAATTATGCGGATGCGGTTCATCATGTAACAGTCATAACCTAGGGTGACACAGAACTAGCTCCCAGTTCATCAATGTAATGTAGGCATGTATTCCGAATATAGTCATACGTGCTTATGGAAAAGAACTTGCATGACATCTTTTGTCCTACCCTCCCGTGGCAGCGGGGTCCTATTGGAAACTAAGGGATATTAAGGCCTCCTTTTAATAGAGTACCGGAACAAAGCATTAACACATAGTGAATACATGAACTCCTCAAACTACGGTCATCACCGGTAAGTATCCCGATTATTGTCACTTCGGGGTTAACGGATCATAACACATAATAGGTGACTATAGACTTGCAAGATAGGATCAAGAACTCACATATATTGATGAAAACATAATAGGTTCAGATCTGAAATCATGGCACTCGGGCCCTAGTGACAAGCATTAAGCATAGCAAAGTCATAGCAACATCAATCTCAGAACATAGTGGATACTAGGGATCAAACCCTAACAAAACTAACTCGATTACATGATAAATCTCATCCAACCCATCACCGTCCAGCAAGCCTACGATGGAATTACTCACGCACGGCGGTGAGCATCATGAAATTGGTGATGGAGGAAGGTTGATGATGACATGGCGACGGATTCCCCTCTCCGAGCCCCGAACGGACTCCAGATCAGCCCTCCCGAGAGAGTTTAGGGCTTGGCGGCGGCTCCATATCGTAAAACGCGATGAATCCTTCTCCCTGGTTTTTTCTCCCCGAAAGTGAATATATGGAGTCAGGGTTGAGGTCGGTGGAGCGTCAGGGGGCCCACGAGGCAGGGGGCGCGCCCAGGGGGGGCGCGCCCCCACCCTCGTGGACAGGTGGAGGCCCCCCTGACGTGGATCTTCCTTCCAGTATTTTTTATATATTCCAAAATAATTCTCCGTTGATTTTCAGGTCATTCCGAGAACTTTTATTTCTGCACAAAAATAACACCATGGCAATTCTGCTGAAAACAGCGTCAGTCCGGGTTAGTTCCATTCAAATCATGCAAGTTAGAGTCCAAAACAAGGGCAAAAGTGTTTGGAAAAGTAGATACGACGGAGACGTATCAACTCCCCCAAGCTTAAACCTTTGCTTGTCCTCAAGCAATTCAGTTGATAAACTGAAAGTGATAAAGAAAAACTTTACAAACTCTGTTTGCTCTTGTTGTTGTAAATATGTAAAGCCAGCATTCAAGTTTCAGCAAAGATTATGAACTAACCATATTCACAATAACATTTAGGTCTCATGTTTACTCATATCAATGGCATAATCAACTAGCGAGCAATAATAATAAATCTCGGATGACAACACTTTCTCAAAACAATCATAATATGATATAACAAGATGGTATCTCGCTAGCCCTTTCTGAGACCGCAAAACATAAATGCAGAGCACCTTTAAAGATCAAGGACTGACTAGACATTGTAATTCATGGTAAAAGAGATCCAGTCAAGTCATACTCAATGTAAACTAACAGTAATGAATGCAAATGACAGTGGTGCTCTCCAACTGGTGCTTTTTAATAAGAGGATGATGACTCAGCATAAAAGTAAATAGATAGGCCCTTCGCAGAGGGAAGCAGGGATTTGTAGAGGTGCCAGAGCTCGGTTTTGAAATAGAGGAATAATATTTTGAGCGGTATACTTTCATTGTCAACATAACAACCAAGAGATGGCGATATCTTCCATGCTACACACATTATAGGCGGTTCCCAAATAGAATGGTAAAGTTTATACTCCCCCTCCACCAACAAGCATCAATCCATGGCTTGCTCGAAACAACGAGTGCCTCCAACTAACAAGAGTCCCAGGGGGAGTTTTGTTTGCAAGTTATTTTGATTTGATTTGCATAAAGCATGGGACTGGGCATCCCGGTGACCAGCCATTTTCTCGTGAGTGAGGAGCGGAGTCCACTCCTCTTGAGAATAACCCGCCTAACATGGAAGATACAGACAACCCTAGTTGATACATGAGCTATTCGAGCATACAAAACAGAATGTTTATTTGAAGGTTTAGAGTTTGGCACATACAAATTTACTTGGAACGGCAGGTAGATACCGTATATAGGTAGGTATGGTGGACTCATATGGAATAACTTTGGGGTTTATGGATTGGATGCACAAGCAGTATTCCCGCTTAGTACAGGTGAAGGCTAGAAAAAGACTGGGAAGCGACCAGCTAGAGAGCGACAACAGTCATGAACATGCATTAAAATTAATCAACACCGAATGCAAGCATGAGTAGGATATAATGCACCATGAACATAAATATCGTAGAGGCTATGTTGATTTTGTTTCAACTACATGCGTGAACATGTGCCAAGTCAAGACACTCGAATCGTTCAAAAGAGGATACCACCCTATCATACCACATCACAACCATTTTAATAGCATGTTGGCACGCAAGGTAAACCATTATAAGCTCCTAGCTAATTAAGCATGGCATAAGCAACTATAATCTCTAATTGTCATTGCAAACATGTTTATTCATAATAGGCTGAATCAGGAACGATGAACTAATCATATTTACAAAAACAAGAGAGGTCGAGTTCATACCAGCTTTTCTCATCTCAATAAGTTCATCATATAATCATCATTATTGCCTTTCACTTGCACGACCGAATAGTGTGGATAATAATAGTGCACGTGCATTGGACTAAGCTGGAATCTGCAAGCATTCAATTCAAGAGAGAAGACAAGGTAATATGGGCTCTTTGTTAGATCAACAATAATGCATATGAGAGCCACTCAACATTTTAATTATGGTCTTCTCCTCTCGACCCCCAAAGAACAAGAAAAGAAATAAAACTATTTACACGGGAAAGCTCCCAACAAGCAAAAGAAGAACGAGAAATCTTTTTGGGTTTTCTTTTTAATTACTACTACAAGCATGGAAAGTAAACTAATTAAAAGCTACAACTAATTTTTTTGTTTTTCTTAAGGTTTATTAAACACACAAGAAGAAAGCATAAAAAGGAAAATAAACTAGCATGGATGATACAATGAAAAAGTATGAGCACCGACAACTAGCAATGAGTGTGTGAACATGAATGTAATGTCGGTGAGAAATACGTACTCCCCCAAGCTTAGGCTTTTGGCCTAAGTTGGTCTATGGCCACGGCTGGCCTGGCGGATATCCAAAGTAATAGTTGGGGTCGTACTGTGAAGAAGCCTCGGATTGCCACTGGTTGGCAATCACCTCCGGATCCCACTGGTAATCAGACTGTCGTGGAGGATCAAATTGTGGTTCCGGCTCTGGCTCTGTAGCTGATGTAGGGTTCCGGTAGGCGTGAATGGCCTCCAAGGAACAAGGTACTTGCCTGCAGATAAATCAAACAAGGAAGGAGCAGGCAAGGTAATAGTCTCAGGATGATTTTTACCAAATATTAATTTGTACTTAAGCGCCTTTTCCCTATTCTTAATAATAAAATTGTAGCGACCAGACCTCAAACAGTCTGATCTCTATGCATCAGTGTCATCCCTGGATCGGTAATGCTGACACGCACATACTTGAGGATTTATAACAGAGTAGCAATCACACACTTATTACATCGAATGTCTCAAAAGAGAACTTATTACAATAAATATGGCTTAAGGCCATCTAATACGATAACAGCGGAAGGCTTGGAAGATAAAGTGAGTCCATCAACTCCAACGGCATCACTGAGTGAAAGACCACGACCTAAGCTCCTTACTCGTCGTCTGAAAAGTCTGCAACATGATACGTTGCAGCCCGAAAACGGGTCAGCACATGGAATATGCTGGCAATGTAACACAAGAGAGTAATGAACAGAATAATGCTATCACTACATGCATATATGGCTGGTGGAGGCTGTATGGTTAATATGTTTTGCGGAAAGCCAATTTTTCCCTACTGCAAAAGGAATATATTTATTTAACTACAAAGTTTGTTGAAAAACATTGAGAATGGTAAACCCCATCTCAATCCCAATTAAAAGGTAATTAATAACCCAACAAAATTATATTAAGAGTGATGAGATCCACATGATAATCCAAGAACTAGATACTCAAGATGTCCATAACCGGGACACGGCTAACCATGATTAGTTTGTACACTCTGCAGAGGTTTGTGCACTTTTCCCCACAAGACTCGATCTCCTCCGTTGGATTTCTCGCACTACATAATGTTTGAGAAACGGATGACCGAGACACAGTCTTTCCGAAGAGGTCCCTTAACCGATAGATAGGCCTGTACACCTACAATCCCCTACATCTGCTAGCCCATCATGGAAAGGTTTCCCACAACTTACTCAACTATGCCAGAGCCCATAATGGCATGTGGCTGCACACGGAAGTTTCTAGCATGAATAATCTTATGATCCCTTTGAGCCTGGGTGGCAGTCCATAGGAGAATCACACGGTACCCCGGGATTTCCAAAAATACAGGCAATCACTGGGTTCCCCAGGTGCCTCAATCCACCCAGATGTGTATTAAAGTTGCCACCTTAAGTTAACCATTAATTAACAATACTCACATCTGTCATGAATACACTCAAACCCAAACCACGTCTACTGAGCATAGCATAGCAATATAAGCAACGTAGAAGTAACTCCCAAAGGTTTGATAATAACAGGTGAATAGGTACTACCTCATCTACTTCCCAACCCACAATTTATTCAGATCCTAACCATGCAATTGTTTGAGGATTGATCTAATGCAATAAAACTGGGTAGTAAAGGGGTATGATCAAAGTGTTACTTGCCTTGCTGATGATCCGTGAAACCTAGAGACTCGTAGTAGCACGCTTCGCACTCCGGGTACTCTATCGCAATCAAACAAGCATACAATAAGCAATCAAGCAAAGATGCACGGGTAAAACTCAAATAAGAAGATCTAACCAGAAAGTTCAACTTAAGAACTCTGGTTTGCAAAAAGAATCAAATCAAACGAACACAAACTCAAACTGCGAAAGAAACAAGCTTCGTTACTAATCTGGACTAAAGTCAAATTTTACAGTAGCAAAAACTTGTTTAAGTTGATTAAACAGAAAGAGGGCTTCGAGACGAAACTCTAGGCGCTTGAATCGCCTGATTCCGATAAACGAGCGAAAAGTTAAACTAAAACGAAAATCGGATCAGAAATCGCGATCGAAAATAATCGCGAAAAATCAAGAAAAAGAAAACTGACGAACAGACTAACGAACGAACGTTCGCTATCGGGCTAACGGGCGAAAACCGTTCGTTAAAATGAACGTACGGACGAACGTCTGCTATATAACTAAACCGGAAAAAAACGATCTAATAAAAAAACACATCTAGGTTTTTACCGAAAAACCGAACCGGTCAAAGAAACCGGCAGCGGGGGGACTCGGCGGCCCGGCGACGGCGGCGGGCGACGGCGGCGCTAGGGTTTCGGCGGCGGGCTGGTGGGCTGCGGGCTCGGGCCCGACGGCTTATAAAGCCTCCCCCGGGCGGAGTCCCGGGCGATACGGCCCAAAGTCGGTTTCCCTTTTTTTAAATATCGCGCAGAAAAACAAATAAAAGAAATACTAAACGGACTCCAAAAATCCTGAAATAAATTTTCCCCGTCCTCTAAAAATCTACCGGACAAGGTGAACATTTATTTGGGACTCTAATGCAATTTTGAAAAACGCATATTTTTCCTAATTCAAATAAAATAGCAATAAAACTCCGAATAAAAATCTTATTTGATTTTAATATTAAATCTCCAATATTTCTTTATTTTGAGGAAGTCATTTTATCCTCTCTCTTTTATTTTTATAAAAGAAATATTCGAAGATAAATAATTAAAATCAAACGATCCTCTTTTCAAAATTCGAGAAAAACTCAAATATGAAAATAACGAAATCCCCAACTCTCTCCTGGGTCCTTGAGTTGCGTAGAATTTCTAGGATCAAGCCAAAATGCAATAAAATATGATATGCAATGATGATCTAATGTATAACATTCCAAATTGAAAATTTGGGATGTTACAAACCTACCCCCCTTAAGATGAATCTCGCCCTCGAGATTCGGGTTGGCTAGAAAATAGGTGAGGGTGATCCTTCCGATAGGTCTTCCTCTCGTTCCCAGGTGGCTTCATCTTCGTATGGTGGCTCCACTGAACTTTGCAAAACTTGATAACCTTGCTGCGTGTAACTCGGCTGGCAAACTCGAGAATCTTGACTGGCTTTCCTCGTAGGTCAATGCGCTATCCAACTGTATCGCTTCCAGTGGCACTGTATCTCTCAGAGGATATCAGCCATCTCTGCATGGCACTTCTTCAACTGAGAAACGTGGAACACATCGTGAACTCCTGACAATCCTTCGGGCAATTCCAACTTGTAAGCAACTTCTCCCATACGTTCCAAAACTTTGTATGGTCCCACAAAACGTGGTGCTAACTTTCCCTTAACTCCAAAGCGCTTCACTCCTCGAAGTGGTGATACACGAAGATACACTCTGTCTCCAACTTCGTAAACTATCTCCTTGCGTTTAGAATCCGCATAGCTCTTCTGCCTGGACTGGGCTACCTTGAGTCTATCGCGAATCAGCTTAACCTTCTCTTCAGACTCTTTAATCAAATCTGGTCCAAACAACTGTCGGTCTCCAACTTCATCCCACAACAACGGTGTTCCTGCACCTCCTTCCGTACAATGCTTCGAAAGGGGCCATCTTCAAGCTGGCTTGATAGCTGTTGTTGTAAGAGAACTCTGCGTAAGGCAAATTGTCGTCCCAACTAGATCCATAGTCTAGCGCACAAGCTCTCAACATGTCCTCCAGAATCTGATTGACTCTCTCAGTCTGTCCATGTCTGCGGGTGAAAAGCTGTACTGAACTCTAGCCTGGTTCCCAAAGTTCATGCAACTGATTCCAAAACTTTGAGGTAAACTGGGTTCCTCTATCTGATACAATGGTCCTCGGAACTCCATGCAGAACATACGATCCTGGTCATGTATATCTTTGCCAACTTAGCACTGGTGTAAGTGGTCTTCACTGGGATGAAATGAGCTACTTTCGTCAAACGATCGACTACAACCCATATCGAGTCATAGCCTGAACGAGTCCTTGGTAATCCCGTGATAAAATCCATGCCTAGCTTATCCCACTTCCATTCGGGTATCGGCAATGGTTGTAGCAATCCTGCTGGCTTCTGATGTTCCCTTCACTCTCTGACATACATCACAAACTGCTACATACTCCGCAATATCCTTCTTCATTCCGGTCCACCAGAATCTATCCTTCCAAATCCAGGTACATCTTGGTATTTCCTGGGTGAATCGAATATGGCGAATCATGGGCCTCCTGCAAAATCAGCTTCCTGATCTCCTGATCATTTGGCACATATACGCGGT
Source organism: Triticum urartu (assembly GCF_003073215.2). Taxonomy (NCBI): domain Eukaryota; kingdom Viridiplantae; phylum Streptophyta; class Magnoliopsida; order Poales; family Poaceae; genus Triticum; species Triticum urartu. The sequence goes on from NC_053028.1 coordinate 596,311,339, forward strand.
CCTCAAACCATAAGGTATCGTGCTCATCCTCACGAAATCCTTTAGCCTTTCCTTTGCTCATCCTTTCCTTTATCTCGGCAATCTCCTTGTCCGTCTTCTGAGCTTCTCTGATCTTATCCATCAAAGTAGACTGAATCTCCAAAGCTGCTACATAACCTCTCGGAACTATCTCCAAACATAGCTCGCGAAAGATTCTCTGTAACTCCTTGGGTAACTCTCCGGTCATGAGTGTATTGACATGACTCTTGCGGCTCAACGCATCGGCTACTACGTTAGCCTTTCCGGGATGATAGTGCAACTTCATATCATAATCCTTAATGAGTTCCAACCATCTCCTCTGCCTGAGATTCAACTCCTTCTGCGTGAAGATATACTTCAAACTCTTGTGATCCGTGTATACCTCACAATGGTTTCCGATGAGAAAATGTCTCCAAGTCTTCAACGCATGCACTACGGCTGCTAACTCCAAATCATGCGTAGCATAATTTAACTCATGGGGTTTAAGCTGTCGTGAGGCATATGAAACAACTCTTCCTTCCTGCATAAGCACTGCTCCAAGTCCTCGACGAGAAGCGTCGCAATACACTTCATAATCCTTGCGTTGATCTGGCAGGATCAACACTGGTGATGTAACCAAGCGTTTCTTCAACTCCTGAAAACTGGCCTCACATTCCTCAGTCCATTTGAACTTGGTGTCCTTTTCAACAACTCCGTCATAGGCTTTGCAATCTTCGAGAAATTCTCAATGAACCTCCGGTAGTATCCTGCGAGTCCAAGAAAACTCCGGATCTCTCCAACTGACGTGGGTGCCTCCCAATTTGTCACAGTGACGACTTTGGGGGTCTACCGCTATTCCTTCTCCGGATATAACATGTCCAAGGAATCCAACTTCCTTCAACCAAAACTCACACTTGCTGAACTTGGCGTATAGCTGATGTTCTCTGAGCTTCCCAAGTACTAATCGCAAATGCTCTTTATGCTCCTCTTCATTCTTCGAGTAGACCAGAATATCATCAATGAACACCACAACGAACTTATCCAAAAACTCCATAAACACCTTGTTCATCATGTTCATGAAATAGCAGGTGTGTTAGTCAGGCCAAATGACATAACGGTATACTCATATAGCCCGTACCTTGTGGTAAAAGCTGTCTTAGGTATATCCTGCTCTCGAATCTTCAGTTGGTGGTACCCTGATCGCAGATCGATCTTGGAAAACACCTTAGCTCCTTGCAGCTGATCAAACAAATCATTGATCATTGCAGTGGGTACTTGTTCTTGATCGTCACTTCATTCAATCCTCGATAATCAACAACCATCCTTAACGATCCATCCTTCTTCTCCACTAGAAGTACTGGTGATCCCCAAGGTGACGAGCTTGGGCGAATATATCCTTTATCCAGTAACTCCTTAATCTGCTTCTTAATTTCCTCTAAATCCTGTGCGGGCATCCTGTACGGTCTCTTAGATATTGGCCCTGTGCCTGGCAAAAAACTCGATGTCTCTATCCGGTGGCATGCCTGGCAACTCTTCTGGAAATACATCCGGGAAATCCCTACCACTGGTACTTCCTCCTGTATAACTCCTGATAAGGAATTTACTTGAGTCCTAATCGGCACATGCCGGGATACATACTTGATCCTTCTTCCTTCTGGGGTGGTGAGCAAAATCGACTTACTGGCGCAATCGATGTTTCCTCCATACATCGATAGCCAATCCATACCCAGAATCACATCCAAACCTTGCGACTCCAAAATTATCAGATCTGAGGGGAAAACATGCCTACCTATGGTCAATGGCATCTGAAAACATCCTTGGCTTGCCATATACTCTGCTCCTGGCGAGCTCACTAACATAGGTGTACTAAGAACTTTGGTGGGCAGTTATACTTATCCACAAATCCCCTTGATATGTATGAATGCGATGCACCAGTATCAAAAAGAACGACTGCAGTAAATGACTTAACCAAAAACTTACCTATTACTGCATCTGGCTGGGCTTCAATCTCCTCCACGTTAACGTGGTTCACTTGTCCCCTGTTGAAAGGGTTGGGCTTCTTCCCAGAACTTCCATTGCCATTTCCATTCTTAGCTTCAGGACATTCATTGGCGTAATGTCCGGTCTTCTGGCACTTGTAGCAAGTAACGTGGCTTAGATCTTTCTTGGCGGGGGTTGCTGGGTTGGAACGGTTCTGTCCGTTGCTTCCTCCATTACCATTTCCGTTTCGAGCCACTATGGTTGTGCGAACTTCCTCCAGTGTGATTGTGACCTCCATGGTTATGCTGTAGGGGTCCTCCCGAGTTCGGGGTGAAACGGGGTCTCTGCTGAGCTCCAGAATTATACTTCCCTTGTCCATACTTCCTCTTGCGTTGTCAATCTGCTGCTGCTTCCCTTCAAGCATGAGAGCTCTATCTACCAACTGTTGGTAGTTATTAAAGGTTGCTACCATCAACTGCATGCTCAGCTCATCATTCAGTCCTTCCAGAAACTTCTCCTGTTTAGCTGCATCCGTAGCAACGTCATCTGGGGCATAACGTGCTAGCTTGCTAAAGTCATCCACATACTGGGCTAACGGTGCGTCCTCCTTGGCGTAAGTTGCGGAACTCACGCTTCTTCATGGCCATAGCTCCTGCTGATACATGGGCAGTGCGAAAAGCCTGCTGGAACTGGTCCCATGTAACAGTGGCTATAGGATAGGTGACAGTGTAATTCTCCCACCATGAGGCTGCTGGTCCATCCAATTGGTGCGGCAAAACGCACCTTCTCAGCATCTGTGCATCCTGCAGTGGTTAACTCCCTTCCAATCCTGCGGAGCCAATCATCTGCACTATCGGCTCGGTGCTACTGGAAAACACCGGCGGCTGCAACCTCAGAAAACGGGCTAAGTTGTCAACTGGGTGGTGGTGGTGTGTTGTTGTTGTTGCCTTGGTTCTGAACTAACAACTGCATCAGGGTATTCTGCTGCTGGATCAACTGAGTGAGCTCCAGGTGGAAAGGTAAATCCGGGGTCACGTCTCGGAGGCATCTGAGGGTTTAGAGGAAGAGAATAGAATAGAATGAGGTCTAGTGAGAAAACACTACCCATATGCACATGAGACAAACACAATCATATCACTCAATCAATCAAAGCAAGGGCATACAATCGGTCTAGAACTATCGTTACAAAGTGCTCGGACTATACTATATACATGGTGGAATACTACTACTGATTATGGTGGTCGACTAGAAAAATTGATCGGGAAGACTCCATGATATCCTGCTCCAGCTTCATCAACAAGTCATCATCGCTATCGTCGGGTCCGAGTCGGTGTCGTCGATGATGATGTAGTTCTCCGGGCAAGTGAATCGTCATCTTCTCCTCCTGGCGCGGGTCTCCCATGAATACTCCTAGCTTCCTTTCAGATCATCATTCTTCTCCACTAGTACGACGATTTCCTCCTCATAATCTTCATGAGTAGCCTTGAGTTCTTCCTCCAGCTCCTGATCCTTGTCATTCTTCTTCAGATCTATCATGCCTGCGCACATCTGGTTCTCCTGGCGACGAATGTGCTGGTTTAACTCCTGGATGAAAGCGGCAATTGATCTATCCTTCCTGGTGCTGATCATCTCCCATTGCTCATCTCGGCGCCCACAAATCTGGTAGATAGTATCCTTGAGATCCTTGTGGTAAACTTCTCCAATGCGTCCCATGGTGATGTGGGCTGCCATACTCTTTCCTAGACTCCAGGTTGGTGCATCAAAGGAAAACTCTATGGGCTCAGTGACTGGCGTAAATGTCCTTCCTGGAACTTGAACTTGAATCATCCAGCGCTCCTCTTCTGGTAAAGTGGCGTTGTAAGTCCCGGTGAAGCTTGGTATTCCATGTTCAGGTACCTAGTGACTTCCTTCAAGTGGCGTCCAAAAGGTGTGTCTTCATCTGGTTGTGCAAACTTGTTCCTTGCGTCCGCCATCCTAAAGAGTAGAAAATGGAGAGGAGTCAGAAATGAGAAGAGAGTAGTGATCTAGGGCTTTAGCTTAGTGGTCGTGTCCTACAGTCAGCGTGTGCTCTGATACCATCTTGTAGCGACCAGACCTCAAACAGTCTGATCTCTGTGCATAGTGTCATCCCTGGATCGAGTAATGCTGACACACACAGTACTTGAAGGATTTATAACAGAGTAGCAATCACGTTTACACCT
>NC_053028.1:596316516-596328174 GCF_003073215.2 Triticum urartu
CCGATTCTTAAGCCGTAAAGTATGGTGCACTAACTATCAAGTAGTCATCAGGATGTGTCTGTCAGGTGTTCACAACATCCACAGACAACGTTGTAGGCACATCGAGCGGTGCATCAAAGATGTAAGCCTTCTGTGTAACAGTGAGGACACTCCTCGGACTATGGACCTAGTCCGCATCATTGCTTACAATGTCTTTCAACTTAATCTTTCTCTAGGAACGTATTGAAACAGGGAGCTACAACGTGAGCTATTTATCTACAACATATTTGCAAAGACAATTTAGACTATGTTCATGATAATTAAGTTCATCTAATCAAATTATTTAATGAACTCCCACTCAGATAGACATCCCTCTAGTCATCTAAGTGAACATGATCCGAGTCAACTAGGCCGTGTCCGATCATCACGTGAGACGGACTAGTCAATCAGGTGAACATCTTCATGTTGATCGTATCTTCTATACGACTCATTCAACCTTTCGGTCTTCCGTGTTCCGAGGCCATGTCTGTACATGCTAGGCTCGTCAAGTCAACCTAAGTGTATTGCGTGTGTAAATCTGGCTTACACCCGTTGTATTCGAACGTTAGAATCTATCACACCCGATCATCACGTGGTGCTTCGAAACAACGAACCTTCGCAACGGTGCACAGTTAGGGGGAACACTTTTCTTGAAATTTTAGTGGGGATCATCTTATTTAAGCTACCGTCGTTCTAAGCAAATAAGATGTAAAACATGATAAACATCACATGCAATCAAATAATGACATGATATGGCCAATATCATTTTGCTCCTTTTGATCTCCATCTTCGGGGCTCCATGATCATCGTTGTCACCGGCATGACACCATGATCTCCATCATCATGATCTCCATCATCATGTCTTCTTGAAGTTGTCTCGTCATCTATTACTTCTACTACTATGGCTAACGCTTTAGCAATAAAGTAAAGTAATTACATGACATTTATGTTGACACGCAGGTCATAAATAAATTAAGACAACTCCTATGGCTCCTGCCGGTTGTCATACTCATCGACATGCAAGTCGTGATTCCTATTACAAGAACATGATCAATCTCATACATCACATATATCATTCATCACATCCTTTTGGCCATATCACATCACACGGCACATATGCTGCAAAAACAAGTTAGACGTCCTCTAATTGTTGTTGCAAGTTTTACGTGGCTGCTATAGGTTTCTAGCAAGAACGTTTCTTACCTACGCCAAAACCACAACGTGATATGCCAATTTCTATTTACCCTTCATAAGGACCCTTTTCATCGAATCCGATCCGACTAAAGTGGGAGAGACAGACACCCGCTAGCCACCTTATGCAACTAGTGCATGTCAGTCGGTGGAACCTGTCTCACGTAAGAGTACGTGTAAGGTCGGTCCGGGCCGCTTCATCCCACGATGCCGCCGAATCAAGATAAGACTAGTAACGGCAAGTAAATTGACAAAATCGACGCCCACAACAACTTGTGTTCTACTCGTGCATAGAAACTACGCATAGACCTAGCTCTGATGCCACTATTTGGGGATCGTAGCAGAAATTTAAAATTTTCTACGCATCACCAAGATCAATCTATGGAGTAATCTAGCAACGAGGGGAAGGGGAGTGCATCTACATACCCTTGTAGATCGCTAAGCGGAAGCGTTGCAAGAACGCGGATGAAGGAGTCGTACTCGTAGCGATTCAGATCGCGGTTGATTCCGATCTAAGCGCCGAACAACGGCGCCTCCGCGTTCAACACACGTGCAGCCCGGTGACGTCTCCCACGCCTTGATCCAGCAAGGGGAGAAGGAGAGGTTGGGGAAGACTCCATCCAGCAGCAGCACGACGGCGTGGTGGTGGTGGAGGAGCGCGGAACTCCAGCAGGGCTTCGCCAAGCACTACGAGAGACGAGGAGGGAGAGAGGTAGGGCTGCGCCAAGAGGGAGATGATCTCGTGTGTCTTGCAGCCCCCAATACCTCAAGTATATATAGGGGAAGGGGAGGGGCTGCGCCCCCATCTAGGGTTCCCTCCCTAGGGGTGGCGGCAGCCCCAAAACCCATCTAGGGTTGCGGCCAAGGGGGGAGAGAGGGGGGCGCACCTAGGGTGGGCCTTAAGGCCCATCTGGACCTAGGGTTTGCCCCCTCCCACTCTCCCTTGCGCCTTGGGCCTTGGTGGGGGGGGCACCAGCCCACCTGGGGCTGGTCCCCTCCCACACTTGGCCCACGCAGCCTTCTAGGGCTGGTGGACCCCCGGGACCCTCCCGGTGGTCCCGGTACGTTACCGATAGCACCCGAAACTTTTCCGGTACCAAAACGGGACTTCCCATATATAAATCTTTACCTCCGGACCATTCCGGAACTCCTCGTGACGTCCGGGATCTCATCCGGGACTCCGAACAACATTCGGTAACCGCTACATACTTTCCCTATAACCCTAGCGTCATCGAACCTTAAGTGTGTAGACCCTACGGGTTCGGGAGACATGCAGACATGCCGAGACAACTCTCCGGTCAATAACCAACAGCGGGATCTGGATACCCATGTTGGCTCCCACATGCTCCACGATGATCTCATCGGATGAACCACGATGTCAAGGATTCAATCAATCCCGTATACAATTCCCTTTGTCTATCGGTACGATACTTGCCCGAGATTCGATCGTCGGTATCCCGATACCTTGTCAATCTCGTTACCGGCAAGTCTCTTTACTCGTTCCGTAACACATCATCCCGTGATCAACTCCTTGGTCACATTGTGCACATTATGATGATGTCCTACCGAGTGGGCCCAGAGATACCTCTCCGTTACACGGAGTGACAAATCCCAGTCTCGATTCGTGCCAACCCAACAGACACTTTCGGAGATACCTGTAGTGAACCTTTATAGCCACCCAGTTATGTTGTGACGTTTGGCACACCCAAAGCACTCCTACGGTATCTGGGAGTTGCACAATCTCATGGTCTAAGGAAATGATACTTGACATTAGAAAAGCTTTAGCATACGAACTACATGATCTTTGTGCTAGGCTTAGGATTGGGTCTTGTCCATCACATCATTCTCCTAATGATGTGATCCCGTTATCAACGACATCCAATGTCCATGGTCAGGAAACCGTAACCATCTATTGATCAACGAGCTAGTCAACTAGAGGCTTACTAGGGACATGGTGTTGTCTATGTATCCACACATGTATCTGAGTTTCCTATCAATACAATTCTAGCATGGATAATAAACGATTATCATGAACAAGAAATATAATAATAACTAATTTATTATTGCCTCTAGGGCATATCTCCAACATCTATAACCTTCCTCCATGGTTGTGCATAAAGCGGAAGTTCATTATGATGCCAGTGCTCATCCAAGGCCCTAAGCAACCCGGCAGCGACATTGATGTGTACCTAAGGCCATTAGTTGAAGAACTTTTACGGCTATGGAATGGAAAAGGTTTACGTGTGTGTGATGAGCACAACCAGGAGGAATTTGACCTACATGTGTTGTTGTTTGTAACCATCAATGATTGGCCTACTCTCAGTAACCTTTTAGGACAGGCAAACAAGGGATACCACGCATGCACGCACTATTTAGATGACATCGAAAGTAGACAAATGCAGGAAGAATGTGTACCTGGGACATTGTCGATTTCTTCCGACCAACCATCACTCTGATCCCCTACCAATGCATTCCTCAATGCAATCTCTCAGAAGGTAATCGATCCAGAAATCCTACCAAGGTTAAAGAATTATTTGGTGTAATGTCTTGTCAGTTTCCAGCTGGTGTTCCCACCATCCTTCTTCAATATCATGACGCGGTGCAAGCAGGCCCAACAGGGCGTCAAATAGGCATGTACTACCTGCAGTTGAGAGGAGCTCGAGTGGGTAGTGGCAGCAGTGCTTATAAACCACTCTGAGCCCCTCTTAACTAGCGAGGTGGGACTAAACTTGTGGATGTGGCAGCAAAGGGCTTTAGTCCCGGTTGGTGGCTCGAACCGAGACGAAAGGCGTTTGCTTCCCGCCCTTTCGGCTGCTGAAAAGGAGCTTTAGTCCTTGTTGGTGGCTCAAACCAGGACGAAAGGGGGGCTTTCGGTCCGGTTTCGAGCCCACCAACCGGGACTAAAAGGGGTTGGCTATATAAGCGAGACTTCGCCCAAATTTCCAATCCCCACCTGTGCAGTTCCCGAATACACCGCAGGTACCCGAGCTCACCGTCGATGCCCTCGCCAGTCAGGCTGCTCCACCGCGCCGGCCGGACACCCTCGACGACGCCTTGACGCCCCCTCTGCCCGACACGCGCCCTGCCCCCGGACGCGGCGCTGCTCCCCGGGCGCCCCTGCCCATATCCCAACGCTTCCCCGCATCCTTGCCCTGACCGAACCGTCGCGATCGTCTCCTCCCCTCCCCACGCCGGCTGATAACCCACAAGTATAGGGGATCGCAACAGTTTTCGAGGGTAGAGTATTCAACCCAAATTTATTGATTCGACACAAGGGGAGCCAAAGAATATTCTCAAGTATTAGCAGCTGAGTTGTCAATTCAACCACACCTGGAAACTTAATATCTGCAGCAAAGTATTTAGTAGCAAAGTAATATGATAGTAGTGGTAACGGTAGCAAAAGGTAATGATAGCAAAAGTAATGTTTTTGGTATTTTGTAGTGATTGTAACAATAGCAACGGAAAAGTAAATAAGCGAAGAACAATATATGGAAAGCTCGTAGGCAATGGATCGGTGATAGAGAATTATGCCGGATGTGGTTCATCATGTAACAGTCATAACCTAGGGTGACACAGAACTAGCTCCAATTCATCAATGTAATGTAGGCATGTATTCCGAATATAGTCATACGTGCTTATGGAAAAGAACTTGCATGACATCTTTTGTCCTACCCTCCCGTGGCAGCGGGGTCCTAATGGAAACTAAGGGATATTAAGGCCTCCTTTTAATAGAGTACCGGACCAAAGCATTAACACATAGTGAATACATGAACTCCTCAAACTACGGTCATCACCGGAGTGGTCCCGATTATTGTCACTTCGGGGTTGCTGGATCATAACACATAGTAGGTGACTATAGACTTGCAAGATAGGATCAAGAACTCTCATATATTGATGAAAACATAATAGGTTCAGATCTGAAATCATGGCACTCGGGCCCTAGTGACAAGCATTAAGCATAGCAAAGTCATAGCAACATCAATCTCAGAACATAGTGGATACTAGGGATCAAACCCTAACAAAACTAACTCGATTACATGATAAATCTCATCCAACCCATCACCGTCCAGCAAGCCTACGATGAAATTACTCACGCACGGCGGTGAGCATCATGAAATTGGTGATGGAGGATGGTTGATGATGACGATGGCGACGGATTCCCCTCTCCGGAGCCCCGAACGGACTCCAGATCAGCCCTCCCGAGAGGTTTTAGGGCTTGGCGGCGGCTCCGTATCGTAAAACGCGATGAATCCTTCTCTCTGATTTTTTTCTCCCCGAAAGCAAATATATAGAGTTGGAGTTGAGGTCGGAGGAGCTCCAGGGGGCCCACGAGGTAGGGGGCGCCCAGGGGGCAGGCGCGCCCCCCACCCTCGTGGCTAGGGTGTGGGCCCCCTGGTCTTCTTTTGCAAGGATTTTTATTATTTCCAAATAGACTTCCGTGAAGTTTCAGGTCATTCCGAGAACTTTTGTTTCTGCACATAAATAACACCATGGCAATTCTGCTGAAAACAGCGTCAGTCCGGGTTAGTTCCATTCAAATCATGCAAGTTAGAGTCCAAAACAAGGGCAAAAGTGTTTGGAAAAGTAGATACGACGGAGACGTATCAACTCCCCAAGCTTAAACCTTTGCTTGTCCTCAAGCAATTCAGTTGACAAACTGAAAGTGATAAAGAAAAACTTTTACAAACTCTGTTTGCTCTTGTTGTGTAAATATGTAAAGCCAGCATTCAAGTTTTCAGCAAAGATTATGAACTAACCATATTCACAATAACATTAGGTCTCATGTTTACTCATATCAATGGCATAATCAACTAGCGAGCAATAATAATAAATCTCGGATGACAACACTTTCTCAAAACAATCATAATATGATATAACAAGATGGTATCTCGCTAGCCCTTTCTGAGACCGCAAAACATAAATGCAGAGCACCTTTAAAGATCAAGGACTGACTAGACATTGTAATTCATGGTAAAAGAGATCCAGTCAAGTCATACTCAATGTAAACTAATAGTAATGAATGCAAATGACAGTGGTGCTCTCCAACTGGTGCTTTTTAATAAGAGGATGATGACTCAACATAAAAGTAAATAGATAGGCCCTTCGCAGAGGGAAGCAGGGATTTGTAGAGGTGCCAGAGCTCGGTTTTGAAATAGAGGTGAATAATATTTTGAGCGGTATACTTTCATTGTCAACATAACAACCAAGAGATGGCGATATCTTCCATGCTACACACATTATAGGCGGTTCCCAAACAAAATGGTAAAGTTTATACTCCCCCTCCACCAACAAGCATCAATCCATGGCTTGCTCGAAACAACGAGTGCCTCCAACTAACAAGAGTCCCAGGGGGAGTTTTGTTTGCAATTATTTTGATTTAGTTTGCATAAAGCATGGGACTGGGCATCCCGGTGACCAGCCATTTTCTCGTGAGTGAGGAGCCGAGTCCACTCCTCTTGAGAATAACACGCCTAACATGGAAGATACTAACAACCCTAGTTGATACATGAGTTATTCGAGCATACAAAACAGGATATTTATTTGAAGGTTTATAGTTTGGCACATACAAATTTACTTGGAACGATAGGTAGATACCGTATATAGGTAGGTATGGTGGACTCATATGAAATAACTTTGGGGTTTATGGGATTGGATGCACAAGTAGTATTCTCGCTTAGTACAAGTGAAGGCTAGCAAAAGACTGGGAAGCGACCAGCTAGAGAGCGACAACAGTCATGAACATGCATTAAAATTAATCAACACCGAATGCAAGCATGAGTAGGATATAATCCACCATGAACATAAATATCGTGAAGGCTATGTTGATTTTGTTTCAACTACATGCGTGAACATGTGCCAAGTCAAGCCACTCGAATCGTTCAAAAGAGGATACCACCCTATCATACCACATCACAATCATTTTAATAGCATGTTGGCACGCAAGGTAAACCATTATAAGCACCTAGCTAATTAAGCATGGCACGAGAAACTATGATCTTTAGTTGTCATTGCAAACATGTTAATATTCATAATAGGTTGAATCAGGAACGATGAACTAATCATATTTATAAAAACAAGAGAGGTCGAGTTCATACCAGCTTTTCTCATCTCAGTCAGTCCATCATATATCGTCATAATTGCCTTTCACTTGCACGACCGAACGATGTGATAATAATAATAGTGCACGTGCATTGGACTAAGCTGGAATCTGCAAGCATTCAATAAACAGGAGAAGACAAGGCAATATGGGCTCTTTTGTCAGATCAACAATAATGCATATAAGAGCCACTTCAATCAACAATTTAATTATGGTCTTCTCCTATCGACCCCCAAAGAAAAGAAAAGAAAAAAACTATTTACACGGGAAAGCTCCCAACAAGCAAAAGAAGAACAGGAAATCTTTTTGGGTTTTCTTTTTAATTATACTACTACAAGCATGGAAATTAAAACTAGCTAAAAGCTACAGCTAATTTTTTGTTTTTCTTAAGGTTTATTAAACACACAAGAAGAAAGCATAAAAAGGAAATAAACTAGCATGGATGATACAATGAAAAAGTATGAGCACCGACATCTAGCAATGAGTGTGTGAACATGAATGTAATGTCGGTGGGAAATACGTACTCCCCCAAGCTTAGGCTTTTGGCCTAAGTTGGTCTATGGCCACGGCTGGCCTGGCGGATATCCATAGTAATAGTTGGGGTCATACTGAGATGCAGCGGCTATCGCCTCCTGAGCTGCAGCGTGGCGACGAGCGGCCTCCGCCCTCCTCTCGTACTCATCTGCCTCCTCTCTGGTAATAACATATCTTCCTTTTGCCTGATAATCAAAGAAGACAGGAGCAGGGAGAGTAATACGGACAGCACGGCATCTGTCAAATATTAAGCGATACTGGAGAGGTGATTCATTCCTCTCGACAAATTGGTAGTGAACCATAGCATCAAAGTCTAGGTAAGCAGGAGGTAATTCAATATCATCATTACGTATAGTTACACCAAGAAAATCAGCTAAGCGGGTTGCATAAATTCCACCAAAGAAATCTCCATTAAATCTATTAAAATGCAACCTACGTGCAATAGTGGCTCCCAAATTATAAGATTTGTCTCCTAACACAACACTCCTAAGAATACTGAGGTCATGGACACACATGTGACATGCCTCATCTTTACCATTAATGCATCTACCTATGAAGAGAGCAAAATAATGTATAGCAGGAAAGTGAATGCTCCCTATGGTAGCTTGTGTTATATCTCTAGATTCCCCCATAGTTATACTAGCAAGAAAATCACTAAATTCAGATTTGCGAGGATCCCTGATACTACCCCATTGTGGAAGTTTACAAGCAGTGGTAAAATCCTCTAAGTCCATAGTGTAAGAATTTTCATAAAGATCAAACAGGACAGTTGGAGAATTACGTGAAGATGAAAATTCAAACCTCCTCACAAAGGAACTAGTGAGATAGTGGTACTGACGGCATTTTTCTTCCTCGAAGCTCACAAGATCAGCGTTACGCAAATATGCGTTAAATTCTTCCTTAATCCCCGCTCGATCCATAAAGTTTTCCGAAGGCCATTCACAAGGACGCACTGGAGCGTCTCTTGGTGGCTCTTCATTAGCATCACGCATTGCAAGCCTGGGCGTTTGTTTCCTTGAAGAGCCACCTTGGTACATTTTCCTAAACATATTTCTTCCTCTGGAAAATTTCCGAAATTTTTAGTAACTTCAAAATAAAAGTGAACAAAGCTCAATAATATTGATAGCAACTACTCCTACAAGTGCCTAGAGCCTATATCATGCATTGAAACTACTTGGAACCATATAAATTTGACATGCAAGCTCAAGAACATGGTCACCTAGGCAGCATAAATTTGCAATGAATAAAGCACTAGAACAAAAACTAATTGGACAAATGGAGGAGTCACATACAAAGGAACAATCCCCAAGCAGTTTTGTGAGAGGTGCTTTGAGCAAGGAGATCGAAAATGGCAGCAAAATGAGCTTGGACTCGGGTTTGAGCTGGATATTTGTTTGTGGGAGGAAGAAGGAGTGTGTGGGTGCAGGAATAAGTGGAGGAGGGCCACCATGGGCCACGAAGGTAGGCGCGCCCTCCACCCTCGTGGCCAGGTGGATGCCCCCTGCTGTGTTCAGTGCCAAATATTCTCAAATATTCTAGAAAAAATCATATTTAAATTTCAGGGCATTTGGAGAACTTTTATTTTCGTGGTATTTTTATATTGCACGATAATTCAGATAACAGACAGAAAATACTATTTTTTTTATTTAATATAAATAACAGAAAGTAAAAGGAGGGTACAGAAGGTTGTGCCTTCTAGTTTCATCCATCTCATGCTCATCAAAAGGAATCCACTAACAAGGTTGATCAAGTCTTGTTAACGAACTCATTCCGAATAACATGGAACCGGAGAAATTTCGAATAACACTATGTTACCTCAACGGGGATATGCACATCCCCAATAATAAGAATATCATATTTCTTCTTGACAGTAGGAAGAGGAAATTCAAAACCTCCAAATATAATCGATGGAATTTTTCCAATAGAGTTGATACTATGAACTTGAGGTTGTTTCCTCGGAAAGTGTACCGTATGCTCATTACCATTAACATGAAAAGTGACATTGCCTTTGGTGTAATCAATAACAGCCCCTGCAGTATTCAAAAAGGGTCTTCCAAGAATAATAGACATACTATCGTCCTCGGGAATATCAAGAATAACAAAGTCCGTTAAAATAGTAACGTTTGCAACCACAACAGGCACATCCTCACAAATACCGACAGGTATAGCAGTTGATTTATCAGCCATTTGCAAAGATATTTCAGTAGGTGTCAACTTATTCAAATCAAGTCTATGATATAAAGAGAGAGGCATAACACTAACACCGGCTCCAAGATCACATAAAGCAGTTTTAACATAGTTTCTTTTAATGGAGCATGGTATAGTGGGTACTCCTGGATCTCCAAGTTTCTTTGGTATTCCACCCTTAAAAGTATAATTAGCAAGCATGGTGGAAATTTCAGCTTCCGGTATCTTTCTTTTATTTGTAACAATATCTTTCATGTACTTAGCATAAGGATTCATTTTGAGCATATCAGTTAATCGCATACACAAAAAGATAGGTCTAATCATTTCAGCAAAGCGCTCAAAATCCTCATCATCCTTTTTCTTGGATGGTTTGGGAGGAAAAGGCATGGGTTTCTGAACCCAAGGCTCTTTTCTTTACCATGTTTCCTAGCAACAAAGTCTTTCTTATCATAACGTTGATTCTTTGATTGTGGGTTATCAAGATCAACAGCAGGTTCAATTTCTATATCATTATCATTACTAGGTTGAGCATCATCATGAACATTCATCATTAACATTATCACTAGTTTCATGTTCATTACCAGATTGTGTTTCAGCATCAGAAATAGAGATATCATTTGGATTCTCAGGTGTTTCAGCAATAGGTTCACTAGAAGCATGCAAAGTCCTATCATTTTTTTCTTCCTTTTAGAAGGACTAGGTGCATCTATATTATTTCTCTGAGAATCTTGCTCAATTCTCTTAGGGTGGCCTTCAGGATACAAAGGTTCCTGAGTCATTTTACCACCTCTAGTCATAACTCTAACAACATTATCATTATTCTTACTATTCAATTCATTGAGCAAATCATTTTGAGCTTTAAGTACTTGTTCTACTTGAGTGGTAACCATAGAAGCATGTTTACTAATAAGTTTAAGTTCACCTTTAACATTAGCCATATAATCACCCAAGTGTTCAAGCATATTTGAATTGTATTTCAATTGTCTACCAAAATAAGCATTAATCTTCTTGCTTAGCCATAAATTTATCAAACTCATCTAAGCATGGGCTAGCAAACTTAGTAAATGGGATTTCAGCTTTATCATATCTATAGAGAGAATTTACCTTTACTACCTGTGTCGGGTTATCAAGACCATGTATTTCTTCAATAGGTAATGGATTAAGATCATATGTTTCTTCAACAGGCGGTAAATTAAGACCATGTATTTCTTCAATAGGAGGTAAATTCTTAACATCTTCAGCTTTAATACCTTTTTCTTTCATAGATTTCTTTGCCTCTTGCATATCTTCAGGACTGAGAAATAGAACACCTCTTCTTCGGAGTTGGTTTAGGAATAGGCTCAGGAAGTGTCCAATTATTTTCATTTGTCAACATATTATTCAATAGAATTTCAGCTTCATCCGGTGTTCTTTCCCTGAAAACAGAACCAGCACAACTATCCAGGTAATCTCTGGAAGCATCGGTTAGTCCATTATAAAAGATATCAAGTATTTCATTTTTCTTAAGAGGATGATCAGGCAAAGCATTAAGTAACTTGAGAAGCCTCCCCCAAGCTTGTGGGAGACTCTCTTCTTCAATTTGCACAAATTATATATATATCCCTTAAAGCAGCTTGTTTCTTATGAGGGGT
>NC_053028.1:596329174-596346216 GCF_003073215.2 Triticum urartu
GTGCCGACAAATCCCGATAGGAGCTGCACATATCTCTTTCTCAGGGCACACTCAGATTGTCCTAGGTACGGGTAGGCCAGCCCAGAGTTGCCCCTGGTGGCCACCGGTAGCTGACAGGTGGACCAACACTCAGAGGAGCACTGGCCCGGGGGGGTTAAAATAATGATGACCCTTGAGTCTGCAGAACCCAAGGGAAAGAAAAGGCTAGGTGGCAAATGGTAAAACCAAGGTTGGGCATTGCTGGAAAAGTTTTAATCAAGGCGAAATATCAAGGGGTTCCCATTATAACCCAACCGCGTAAGGAACGCAAAAATCCGGGAACATAACACCGAGTGGGACAAACACTAGGCGAGAGGCCGAGCCTTCCACCCTTTACCAAGTATATAGATGCATTAAGATAACATAGCAATATAATAATATCCCAACAATTAAATAAATGTTCCAACAAGGAACGGCCTTCAATCTTCACCTGCAACTAGCAACGCTATAAGAGGGGCTAAGCAAAGCGATAACATAGCCAATCAACGGTTTGCTAGGACAAGGTGGGTTAGAGGTTTGACATGGCAAAATGGGAGGCTTGCAAGCAAGTGGTTGGCATCGTAGCATTGGCATAGCAAAAGAGCGAGAAAACTAGCATAGCAAATATACTAGTGATTTCGAGGGTATGATCATCTTGCCTACACAGTTGTCAGAGTTGACTGGATCCTCAAAAGCAAACTCAACGGGCTCCTCATTAGCGAACTCGTCTCCCGTCTCTACTCAAACAAGACAAACAAGCAACAAGGACACAATCAACCATGTGCAAGGATCAAGCGATATGATGCAATGATGATATGCTATGCGGGATGCGATGCGGGATGCAAAACGCAAGATATGACAGGAAATACATGAACCTGGCCTTAACTTGGAAATCCCAGTGATCCACTGGAAAGATGATATGAAATCGCTTGAAAACGATATAAAGAACGCCGGAATCGGAGTTACGGTTTGGAAATGGCAACCGATTCAAAAATGACACCGGTCTGCGATTTACAGCAAGTAGGCATCTAAATGCAATGAGATGAACATGCTACAGCACCCAAACATGACAACAAAATACATGGCAGGGATGCACACAAGATGCTTAACAAAAATCTAGCACTGAGCTACGGCCAATTCATCCATTAACAGGTTCAAACAAGCATGGCAAAAATGCATATGACAAACAGATCTCAGACTTAGTGAAATTAACACTTGTCTAGAATTTAAGATCAGGTAGCCCTCTTTGGAGCATGAAAACTACATGCTACAGGACCTGAACATGGCAAAGTAAAGCATGGCATGGAGCTACTCAAAGAGCTTAACAAAAGTCCCTTAGTGACCTTGAGCCGAAAGGGATCAGAAAATACAATTGCAAGCACGTGAAGATAGCAAAAACATAATCAGTTTTCAGACTTGGTGAAAACTGGCACATGCTGAAATATAACCCAAGTAGGCATGTTTACGAGCTCGATGTACTCACTACAGTGCAAGTCATGGCCATACAAGCATACACCCATCAAGAAGGCAGAAAATGCAAGCTAGACATGGCAAGAACAATGGCATAGCAAGCACGGATCAACTACAACAACATCGGCAAAATTGCAAACAAGTTGACAATCTGCCCAGATTCACGAAGTAGCAAAAGTAGAGCTCGATTGACTCAAGCTAGGGTGCTCCATAAATGCAACCAAAGACATGGATGGATAGATCACTACAATATTAACAAAACATCCGTACTGATCATCCTCAAAAGAGGCACGGATCACTAGGAAACAACAAGAACATATGGCATCATGAGATAAACAGCTCCAGGACTTAGTGAAATCACTAAGTCCCTGAAAACAGAATTATCAAGTGCACCACTTTGCAAGCTTGCACAAGTCACTACACACATCACAAAAATACATGGGTTGCACCTCTGGAAAGATGGCACAACCCTTAACAAAACATATGTAGAACTCATGGGCATAGCATGCACACATTAATCATGGCAAAAATGACAAAAGTGCTAAACGGAGTAGCAGATCTGACAATTAACTCAAGTAGCCCACTTCTAACAGCATTTCGGGCAACAAGATGAGCTCAAATGAAAATGATGCAATGGAACGAAATGATGTACTCTCTGAGATGAATATTTTGATATGCTATATGCATGAATCGGAGGTACGGATGCAATGTTACGGGGCTACGAACATGTGCATATGGACTGAGAATATCAGGGACTTAGTAAAAAAACAACCCTAGATCTAGGGTTTGACCGGCGCGGAATCCGAGGCGGGGACGGCGCGCACTGTTCACGCCGGAGTTCATCGCCGACGTCGCCGGAGTGGAGAGGATAGGCCGGGCCGGGGCCGGGCGAGGCGGCGGCGCGCGGGCCGGGAGGGCGGCGCGGCGGCTCGGGCCGCGGGGGCCCTCCCTGGGCTGGCGGGCCGCGGCGGCGGGGACGGCGGCTGTGGCCACGTGGCGGCGCGGGAGAGGCTGGGCGGGAGGACGCGTCCGGTCCGTCCCGGACACGTCCGGCGGTGTCGGTGGATGGATCTAGGGTTAGGGGGAAGAGTGGAACCGCGAATTTGAAGGAGGGGGTCTATATATAGGCATAGAGGGAGCTAGGAGAGTCCAAATGTGGTGCGGTTTTCGGCCACGCGATCGTGGTCGAACGATCTAGATGATGGAGCAGAGTTAGGTGGGTTTTGGCCCAAATTGGAGGGGTGTTGGGCTACAACACACACGAGGCCTTTTCGGTCCCTCGGTTAACCGTTGGAGTATCAAATGAAGTCCAAATGATACGAAACTTGACAGGCGGTCTACCGGTAGTAAACCAAGGCCGCTTGGCAAGTCTCGGTCCAATTCGGAAATGTTTAATCCCCACACACGAAAGAAGGCTAGAAATGACCATCGGAGGAGAACGAAGCGCCGGAATGCAAAACGGACAACGGGAAAATGCTCGAATGCCTGAGACGAGCACGTATGCAAATGCAATGCACATGATGACATGATATGAGATGCATGACAACGATAACAACACACGGAGACAAAACCCGAACCCGAGGAAATAAATATAACTTAACGCCGGAAACGGCAAGAGTTGGAGTACAAATAGGGAAAGTTATATCCGGGGTGTACACCCTCGCCGTTCACATTGTCTCACGGGGCGGCTGTTTGCCACCGAGGAATAGGATGGGGCTGCCCCACCAGCCCAATAGTTGGGCAGGTTGTGGAATTTGTCAGGAGAGCTTAGGGTTGTCAGTATTTGTAGGTTGTTGAATTGTGTTTTGTGGTGTATTTGAGAGTACTTTCAGATTATGAATGTCTTTTGAATTCAGTATGCCAGTATTTGAGCATATGAAGTATTTTATGAATTCTAGAGATCTATTTTAGCACTTAAAAAATGTAGTTTCATAGGAGTATAAAAGGCAGACAATGTGATTCTTAGATTAAGAAAACTGCAGTTCAGTTCAGATAGAAACTGCAACTTTCAGAGGCAGAGCATTTATATTAACACGGCCTTTTCAAACAGGGTTAACATCATGTTGGAAGTTTTATTCATGGTCGAAAATGGAACTACCAGCCAGTTAACATCATGCTGATCAACATTCATGCATAGCACATCTTCATATGATGCACAGTCAAAATGCCCACACAATGTCGAGTGTGCGAAACACAGAGAAAACGAGGGACGAAGTTTTGGCAAGTGTTGGACGTGGTTTTGGGCTGCCCCGTCTAGGCTTTCATTTTTAACATGCGCAGCCCACGACCTCGGATGGGAGGTCCATAGGCCTATTTGTATTTTCTTAGGGCCGTCATGTATCGACCGGCCTATGGACCTCCCATCCGAGGTTTTATTTGTGGCAACCCAATTTATGTATTTTTTTGAAGAAAATGCAGAGGTCTGTTCTATTTTTCTATATAAGAATAGGGAACGCACAGGTCAACTTATGTTTCCCTGTTTTTCTAAAAAAAATTATTTTATATGTTATTTTATATTATTTTTATTGTCATCATATATTTAACAGATACTTACATATGTGAGAAAACAATATCCCACATCTTATTAACTTATAAAAATAATTTCTTAACAAATAAAATCCTGGATTGTTTTGGCACGAAAATCCTAGTGATTGTGTACAAAAGCTTGGTAAGATTTAAGGACGAATGTAATAATATGACTTATTATTTAAATATATTTATAACAAAATGCTCAGCCCCTTTTTATTTTTTGATAACATTGCTGGCCCAACCCAACATTACAATTCGAATCAGCCCAGCCCGTGTATTTCAAGAAAGTGCAAATGGCCTGTAATTTTTTAGGAAATAAAATAAATGGGCCGCATGGACACTACATTATTTGTTCACCCAGCCCAGCTAAAAAAGATCAAATTGACTGTAAATTCTACCACACAAAAAAAAAGATTGTAAATTCTGAAAAAATGGGTTGAATACGTGCCACATTTTTGGAGGCTGAAATGTGGGCCAATAGGTCGAAGCCAACGCAAGTCGTTGTCAATTTAGTCAACAAATGATTCTGACATGTTAGCCGTTGGATTTACATCCAACGAGCATCCATCTTCAATCTCTCGTCTTCTTCCTCCAGCGCCGCCGGGACCACCTCCCGCCTCCTGCTGCTAGCAGCTCTGCTTAGCACGCTTCGCTATGAAGCGCTACTCCACCGTTGGCCAGGCCATCCCTCCACCCCTCCACACCTCCTGTTCTTCTCCACCGACTGCCGAACCACACCGCACTAGAACCAGTTAACCCTCGTACACCTCTCCGTCTGCGACTCTACTCCCGCGTCTTCCCATCTCCGGCTCGTTGCTGTCCGGGGCCTCGCCGTCGTCCACCACCTTGGATGCGCTCGGCGCGGCGTGGTCAATGGTCAACGAACGACACCATCAGAAGTAGACTGTGCGTGGAGAGGCTGACAGCTGGGTCCACGGCCGCACACAAGGAAATGCCTCCTTATTACGCGCAAAATAATGATTCCTCCACCTGACATCTGGGACCCATCGGAAGGGCCTCTGTATTTCGAAAATAACGTGCCCCCCGCTGACATGTCGGACCCACCAGCTATCTTCGCACGCAAGGAAGTGCCTCTTACTGCACAAAAAAATGAATATTCCCCCTGCCAGCTGGAACCCAGCATAGTGGGAGGCTGACTTGTGGGCCTACCAAGTTGACGGGGACGGAGGGCTTTGTCAACTTAGTCAATATGAACGATTCTAGCTCCTGACCGTACGATGTTCATCCAACGGCCGTAGTGCTTCTTCAACCTCTGGTCTTCTTGCTCCAGCCGCCCAAACCAGCGCCGGTCGTGCCGCGTGCTCCTGCCTCCCTGTGGCCGGCTGTGATGCCGCGGAGGCCTCACCGCCCCCTACTACTCCCACCGGCTGCCAGGGCCATCCCTCTACTCACCCACACCCCCTGTTATTCTGCGGTGATAGCAGCCTCACACCGCAAACGAACTAGTGAACCCTAGTACTGCTCTTCGCGTGGGCATCCACTGCTGCGTCTTCCCCGGCTCCGAGTCGTCCCCTTCCTAGTCATCGCTCGTGTCCACCGCCGTGGTACTCTCGGCGCTGCATGGTCAACGTGGTCAAGGAACGACTTCCATCGGGCGTGGACTGTATGTGGAGAGGCTGACAGCTGGGTCCCCGGCCGCAGCAAGGAAGTGCCTCCTTATTACGTGCAAAATAATTATTCCTCCACCTCACAGCGGGGACCCACCGGATCGGTCCATCGTATTTCGCGAAAAAAATGTTTGCCCCTGACTGCTGGGACCCACCAGCTACATCTTCGCACGCAAGGAAGTTATTTCACGAAAAAAGCGTTTCCCCCTGACTGCTGGGACCCACCAGCTACATCTTCGCATGCAAGGAAGTGCGTCCGGGCAAAAAAACGATTCACCCCCCTGACTGCTGGGACCCACCAGCTACATCTTCGCACGCAAGGATGTGCCTGACAGTCGGGACCCACCTGGTCAAAGCGTACGTAGCGTTGTCATTCTGGTCATGAACGTGTATGTACATATATACTGGTGGATGTAGAGGCGCACACGTGTCGTAGTAGAGGCACGTACATGTCGTAGTAGAGGCGCGCACGTAGGATGTACACATACGTACAACGGCCAGGGTGCGAGAAAGAAAATACGGCCACATATGTGTACATACGGGCGGGGTCTCGAACGCCTACTCGCGCATACGTACGGCCAGGGCTCGTGTACATGGCTGGGTCGGAACGGAGAAAGAACGTCGTCGTCATGTTCATGGGGAGGCAACGGAATGCGTCATGTTCATCGGGAGGCAACAAAACGCGTGGGAGCCAACTGGCTGGGTCGGAACGGAATGCGTGGTCGTGTTCATCGGGAGGGCTTGGACGGAACAGCCGATGGAAACAAGGCCTGGCGTACCGCACAACGGAGGAAACAGACCTCCTACGTTCGGAACAGGGTTCTATTGATCGGGAGGGGTCTGGCGTACCGCAAAACGGAGGAAACAGACCTCCTACGGTCGAAACGGGGTCCTGTTCATTGGGAGGGGTGTGGCGTACCGCAAAACGGAGGAAACGGACTTGTGTTGGAGCGCTACGGTCGAAACGGGGGTCCTGTTCATCGGGAGGGGTGTGGCGTACCGCAAAACGGGACTCCACGGGATTACTGTTCATCCACCGTCGACCTCCTCCAGCCTCCACCTGTGACTGTTCATCCACGGGCTCCTATTCATCCAGCCTCCACCGCGCGCTACTCCATCGGCTACTGTTCAACCAGCCCTCTCCATGGGCTCCTGTTCAACCACCCCTCCACGGGCTACTGTTCATCCATCCCTCCACCGTCTACTATTCATCCTGCCCTCCACGGGGTGGTCCTGTTCATCCTGCCCTCCACGGGGTCCTGTTCATCCAGCCCCAACCGGCTCGATCGATCGGGGTCCTGTTCATCCAGAGGCAACACCACGGGGTCCTGTTCATCCACCCCCACCGGGAACTGTTCATCCAAACCCCCCAGCAACGCTCACTGTTCATCCAGAGGCAGCATCGATCGGCTTCAGTTAGCAGCAGTAGCGAAGGAATTGCTCGATCGGGTTCAGTTAACAGCCATCGATCGATCGCTCGCTTGGGTTCAGTAACGTGTAGCCTACAGTGCAATCGCTTGGGTTTAGTTAGAGCCCAACGCCTCGCTCGGGTTCAGTTAGAGCCAACGCCTCGCACACACGCACGTACGTGTACGAGAGAAACGCGCATCGCTCAGCCCCGACCTCCCACCGTAACCGGGAACTCCCTGAAATTTTCCTCCCCCTCGCTTCTACCACGGTTTTTTCCGTCATGGACGGCCCAAAGAATGTCATGCAGCTGCGTCTCCGGCCCGCCCAGGACGAAAAGCCCATTTTCTGTCATGATTTTTTGTCATAGAAGTAGGAGCCCACCACATCTATGATGATACCGGGTTTTGTCACAATTGTCGTCATAGAAGTGTCATATGTATGACAGAAATTTTTTTTGTTCATCCCAAAATGTCACGGATGTGTCTTTTTTGTAGTGGGTATTGGGAGGTGCATAGGGTTTTTGGTACTTATGAGGCAGCCCGAGGCTTGGTCCGGGGCATCCGCTCCGGACTGCTATCGACATCCCATCTGGAGTTATCCGCAAGGGAGCCCTTCCCCCTCTTGGGCGCCTTCGCCTCCAGATTCATGGAGGCCCCCCTTTTCTTCCTGCTCCCCTAAGGAGGGGAGCCACCTTCTTCCTCCTCCTCGTCGTCGTCTTCGATGGCCGAAGAGTCAGTCTCGTCTTCGGACGGCATGTCCGAAGCACCCTTTCGGCGAAGGCCACTCCTGGTCCCTTTGGCCGTCGTCTTGGCCTTCTTCTCCGGCACATTATAAGGCACCTAAAATAGCATCTTCGTCGGGAGTGGGGTTTCCTCATATTCAGGTAGCGGAGCTGGACAATTAATCCACCCCGCTATGTCGGTCCAGGCCTAAAAGAAATTGATAGGAAGGCTTAGAATCCTTCCTCAAAATATGCCAGTAAAAGCTATGCCTTGAAAACATGAAAAAGCTTACCGAATTAGCCTGGCGCTTTAAGCTAAGCCCATGATCCTCGGTCGTAGGTGTAGGTGTCTTGCCGACCTTGAAGAGCACTTTCCAGATGTCTTGGTGCGTCGTGCCAAAGAGCTCTAGCAGCGTCTGGTGCTTGGTCGGATCGAACTCCCACAAATAGCAGGTCCGGCGTTGGCACAGAAGGATCCGGCGGATGAGCATAACCTGGATCACATTGACAAGCTTGATCTTCTTGGTTATTATGTTCTGGACGCACGTCTGGAGCCCAGTCAGCTCGTTCAAAGATCCCCAGGTCAGGCCCTTCTCTTGCCAGGAGGTGAGATGCATCGGAACTCCAGATCGGAATTCGGGGGCCGCCGCCTAGTTGGTATCGTGCGACTCGGTGATGTAGAACCACCCCGATTGCCATCCTTTCACTGTCTCCACAAAGGATCCTTCGAGCCAGGTGATATTGGGCATCTTGCCCACCATGGTACCTCTGCACTCTACTTGTTGGTCGCTCACCACCTTCGGCTTCACGTTGAAGGTCTTCAGCCATAGGCCAAAGTGAGGTGGGACGCAGAGAAAGGCCTCACACACGACTATAAATGTTGAGATATTGAGGATGAAGTTGGGGGCTAGATCATGGAAGTCCAGCCCGTAGTAAAACATTAGCCCGCAGACAAATGGCTGGAGTGGGAATCCCAGCCCGAAATGCGCGAGGAACACCACCCTCTCATGAGGCTCGGGGGTAGGGACGATCTGTCCCTTGGCCAGGAGTCGATGAACGATCTCCTAGGCCATGTATCCGCCCTCTCGGAGCTCCTTGATATCCCTCTTCTTAACGGAGGAGGCCATCCACTTGCCCCCAGCTCCGGATCCGGACATGGTTGGAGTGCTTTCTCGGGCAGAGAAAGCTAGAACTTGGGCGCTGGAGCTCAAGAATGGATGGGCAGAGGAAGGAGAAGGCGTGGGTGAATAAGGACGAATCCTTATCCCCTTATAAAGGCCGCGAATGTCAAACACCCCCACTCGCCATAAAACTCGCCTATTACCAAGGCTGTGTAAATAGCACGGTTGGGTTACCCATACCCGTATTGATGAGAATCCCGCAATAAGGGGACACGATCTCTGCTTCAACAAGACATGCCAATGGCAACCGCATCTTGAAACATGGAGCGGCAGATGAAAACGGTTCGAGATTATGACCGGACAGACGTGATATCATGTTACAAAAAGTTGTCAGCAGATTGGATTCGTGAAATATTATATTCTCTCTACGGTTGTGTAGGGTGTGTGTTACAGATCCGGACACATCGATACGTCCGAAGACTATTTCAGGTACAGTTCGGAAGGAGGAACCCGCCTTGCAATGCCGAAGACAGATCTACGTGCCGGATACTTTGTCATTGAAGCCAGATTCAGGGGCTACTGAGGGAGTCCTAGTCTAAGGGGTCCTCGGGCGTCCGGCCTGTTAGCCATGGGCTGGACTAATGGGCTGAGAAGATACGAAGACCGAAGACTGCACCATGTCCGGATGGGACTCTCCTTGGCGTGGAAGGCAAGCTTGGTGACCGAATATGTAAATTCCTTTCCTTTGTAACAGACCATGTGTAACCCTAGATCCTCCCGGTGTCTATATAAACCGGAGGACTTAGTCTGGAAAGGCATATACTCATTACCATAGTCATGCAGGCTAGACTTCTAGAGTTTAGCCATTACGATCTCGTGGTAGATCAACTCTTGTAATACTCATATCCATCAAGATCAATCAAGAAGGAAGTAGGGTATTACCTCCATAGAGAGGGCCCGAACCAGGGTAAACATCATGTCCCCTGTCTCCTGTTACCATCGACCTTAGACGCACAGTTCGGGACCCCCTACCCGAGATCTGCCAGTTTTGATAGCAACAATGACCCTACTCGCTGGCGCCCAGACGACGGAAGCCTCGCCTTGTGCAAGTTGATGCCGCTTGATAATGATATGTGTGATGTTAAGATGCCATCGCTTAAGGATAAGGCCTGGGTAGACGCAAATGGCGATTGGGTTGTTTATATTGGGCACAACTGCGAGTGGGAACTTGTGAATGTGTACACTCATCACCGGATTCCACTTCCAAAAATCTTAGACTGCCCAAAGGTTGAGCACCTCAGTATTCTACGTACGTTCAAATACGATCATGGTGACGGTCGTCTACGGAAGATAGCAATTTGTCGAGTTCCCAACCGCTCTTGGTATTACACGAACTATGAAGTTGTTGCTATCTTTGACAAGCCTGTTGCCATCCTTACTCCCACGCCTCGATGGGTATTGCTCAAAAATCAATTTCTGTACATGGATGAGTACTGTGATGCAATTCAATACGAGGGTCTTGTGTTTGATGCCACCACTCGTGGCACTATTTTTGCATGGAATCCGGATGCTTTCAGTACGCTTGTCTTCCACCGTAATTATAATTGTTTCATCCACATGCATGCGCGTTAGCTAGTTTCCCTTTACTAATTAACCTTCTTGTGTTTCCAAGGTCCTGTGAACATTCCACCACCTATACTTGAAATTTTTTATAACCAAGGTGGATATGACGATGATGATGATCACGAGCATGAGGACCCATATACTCAGTGGTGCCTGGCAACTTATTCCGATGGATCACCTCTTCTTGTCTGTATACAGGGCACTGCTGATGTTACTAAGGAAGCAGGTGTTGTCTCCCATGGTCGCACTCTCCGGACCTATTCCAACATCCATTGCAGGGTATTTAGGATGGATACTAGTGTGCTAGAGCCAACACCTTCTCCCTGGTTTAGTATTGATACTCTTGGAGGAAACTCGCTCTTCTTTGGACAAAACTATCCAATGATGGTGAAAGGCGATCCAGATGCTATTGACACAATGTTACTACCATTTATGTGAAGCAACTATATCTATACCTTGGACATTGCTATGGTTCCCTACCGTGGCTATCACAATGTGCGTCCTGATATAGGCCTCTTCAACGTGGATGATCAGTCCTGCATTGGTCTCAAGATTGACAATAGCTGGCCCTTCCCAGAGGCTTACCTATGGTTCAAAGCAAGCATTTCCAATGTGGAGGATTGGTTGAGCCGAAGTTCATTTCATTGCTTGTTATTTGTTGTGTGATGAAAAATTTAGTATTTACTAGAATGTTTTGGTGGAACTAATCTATAATCCAACATGTATCCTCGTTGTCGTTGTGTGTTGATGACTTGTTGTATGTACTGAATGGTACATTTGCATATGCATGTCATAAACTTAATTTATGAATGGTTTTCGACTCACTTCTTGGAGTGTGAGTACCATAGTAGTATAGCCAGCATCCGTTTATATGAAGTCGCCATATCACATAGAGCCAACCAATATTGGAGTATTCTAGCACAATAGTTAGTTCTACTTAGATCAGCTAGAGCTAGGTGTCACACGGAGGCCGAGAAATATGGTGATAGTGTGACTGCGTGAGGTGGGCTTGTACGTAGTATGATGTAGGCATAGGGCTTGGCGTGTTTCCTACTCCTCCAGTCTAAATGCGGAGAAGATTTGGTCGAGTTCTTCCTCCTTTTGCCGACATGTGGGACATCCAGCATCCAGGTCATATCATGAAAGAAAATGGAGTGCTAGTTGAAGCCATGTGATGTGCATCTTGGGTTAAACTGTAAATAGAATATTACTCTTGAGTAACTCCAAAAGCGGCCACCGAAGATCTTTATTGGATTTGTTTTTCATCACTAGCACATCGAGGTGAAAGATGTGCAGGTTCAATGGGTCCTCTTGCATTTTCACTGACATGTGGCACCGCATGTGAGCAAACATACGATGGGCTCCGTAAATCTGCTGGCTAGCTGAAAAGAGAGATAGAGGAGGGCTGAGCACTGACTCCTCGAAATTTGTTCTACGTAACCAACACCTCGATATAGGCTCGATATAGTGAGGTGACATGGGCCATAAGTAGCATTCACGTCTAGCAGTACGACACACGCCACCCACATGAGTCCCATCTGACACCAATTTTTTTGGAGTCCATGCTACAACCATCTCTTCTCGCTCCCGTTTTCTTTGCCATCGCGCGGTGGGCAGGGTGGGGGTTTGTCGATAGTCGGTTTGCTCAACTACGGTCCCACTTGTAAGTGAAAATGCAACACAACACGCATTCCCCCTTGAGTGGCGTGCCGGACCAACCGTGTGGGGTGCGACGCGAACACGACAGGCTTTTCCTTTTGAATTTGTAACTTGTAAAATTTGGTTCTGCTCCATGGCGCGACCGATAGATAGAAATAACAATTTTCCCTAGAGTAATGAGAAGTTTGGTTTAGGCGCGGTTCATGCATGGAGTATGTACGAAAATTATGAAGTAGATGCAAAAGGTATGATAATTACTAGTACTACCATATACTACTACATGGATTTGGCGGAAAGATAAATATACATACGGATCTGTCAACAACATCCTCATGCCCTAGTGCGCCGGGTCACCAACCGACGTGTGAGGAGCAGCGGCGTTGACGGCGAGCTCAACGTGCTTCTGAACAATGCCGTCCAAGGTTTCCCTACGGTCCAAGAAGGCCAGCGACCTATCGTCCTCCTGTCGCACATAGTAGTCCTTGTGGAAAATTTGCGCATAGATGTGGGTGATTATATCAATGGTGTCTTGCTTCGCCAGGCGCTACGCGGCGAGCGAGACTTCCAGGTGGACATTCTCCGGCGCGACGGCGGGCAGTCGCAGGGCCACCAGTGCATCAAAGAAGTTGTCACCATAGAGGCCGTTGAGGGTGGCGGGCATCGCAGAGCCAGGGCGCGTGGGCTGGAGGCGTACGTCAAGGTCGTCCACGAGATTCTTGACGACGATGAGCTTGTCGAGGAAGTCAATGAGGACCTCATCGAACAAGGAGATGAAGCTGTCGTCCAAGCAGCCTCTTGCCCTGGCGGCCTCAAGCACGACCTGGAGACGTTCCTCGGTGCTGGGCCGAAAGCCGGCATCGTGGACCATCTGGCACAGCTGGCTGATGCTCGCGATCATTGCCTCCATGGGTCTAGCTTCTAGTCAACTAATATTGCGATTGGAGTGATCACTCTTGCCCTTGGTTAGGGTGCATAGGTGCGTAGGATTTCGTAGATTGTACTGGCAGGGAGCCTTTATATGAGAAGTGCAGTCTGCATTGCATTCACGTGTGTGTTGGCCATCTACTCCTTGGCCCTCCCTCCATGGGACTGAGCTCCGGTGCCTTAACTGCACCTGCCTTTGGCTATATGACAGGTGGGCCAGCCACCTGTTGGGCCCACCTATCATACACCCAAAGGTAGGTGCAGTAAGTCAATGAAGCTGCGTCCCCCTCCGTGCCGGTGCAGTATAGTCATCTCACCGTACCTCTAGGTGGGGCAAAACGAGAGAACTTTGATGTTTATTGGTTTATTGGTCCCCTTTGCATTTTGCGCCAAGTTTTGACCTTTGATTCAACTAATAAAATGGTAATGCATGTAACCTTACATGTTGTGCTAAGTAGTCTCAAGTCATTGAATGCATATGCACCCCACGTCTCCTATTGGGTGATTTCTTTTATCGTGGCAAAAACAGGGAATGAGGTGGGTAGTTAATGCACAGCGCCTAAAAGTTTTGGGATTATTTGGTTTTCGTAACGTGACTAATGCACCAGTGCAGAGGGGGTACAATAGTAGTCTTTGATTGCAATTTTTTGTTGGTAGCTTACCAAGCTGAGCGCTCGGTGAGTACAATAGTAGTATGATTGATGAGACTTTAGATTTGAGCCATCTACCGGAAGGGAGAGTGTATAATATCATCGGGAACTATGTTCAAAAATGAATAAAACAATACACCATGTATTAATTTACAGAGGGAGTAGTATATTTTTTGTGACATGCATTACTAGATATTGCTAGTCAAATACTAAATCCAGACGGACGTGGTAGTACTACTAAATCTAGACGGTGGTGCTAGTACTAGTAGTAGTACTACCAATGTAGTACTAGTACGTAGTACTGTACTACCCGTTGGTCAAATTATTACGTGTTGCTCCTCACAGTGAAGTGACAAGACCCTGCACCGGAGATGACACCAGAGTGTAGGCGCCGTGTTCGGCATTCCAAAGTCAGCCTCACCATATGCAGTCACTATCATCATGGCTGTAGAGCTAGCCTGGTTACAACTAGCCGTGTTCGACATAATTTCCCCCATGAGTATCTATACTCTTTTCTTACACGGAGTACGAGTAAGATGCTCGTGCATTGCACGAAACACCAAGATTGGGCATGGACGGCGCCGACAACGGCCATCGCGCCATATTTTTTCATGGGCTTCCAGATGTGGTGGGGAGGAGATAAGGCTGATTGTGAGAGACAAGGAGTTGTTTGTAAATAGGGAACAAGTGCGGGCATCTTTTTGCAAAACTATAGAAGTTTGCTTTGTATGCGTCAGATCAAGATCCAATGGCTATTGGTGAAAGATGGCAGGCACACCATCATCACCAACTCAGGACCTCTTTGATTCGCAGGATTTTGAAAAGACAGGAATAGGACACGGCAATATTACAAGTTGCAAACTAATATTACAAATGTTAGGAGTAATGTTGCACCTACGGAGAGGGAATTACTAGGAAGTTTACGTTAGAACTTTTGTTACTTTAGGTGGATGCAACATTATCTTACAAACTAAAATCCACCACCCTGACAAGTCACTAATGGGCAAATAAATTTTTGACTCTCTAGCCACTTGATGTTTCAAAAAACAAATTCAGCTTCTGCGGAGACTTTGTCATTTAGGCTTAGACGCTTGTGGTGATCAGCACGCCATTCATTATTGCGCCAGGGAACGCCAAACCTCATTACCTTAAGCACACTTGCCTCCGGAACAAAGAACCTGGCCAACTTAATCTTAGATGTGCTGCCTCGGTAGTCGATCAAATCAATTTCTGTAAGATGGAGATCAAGGCATTCGATGAGATTGTTATAGTGTAGCACATTTTCACTTTTGGGTCTTTTTTATATACAAAAGAAGAGAACATATTAGAGCAGCTGGCTGTATAAGATTGTCATGTCATCAAGAGGTACCAATATCATTCGCTCATACAATAGGGTTGGCTGGCTAGTGATATTTTTTCACTCTCTCTCTCTCCTCTCATTTACCTAGGAGCACGTGAAGATCTTGGGCATTTGTTGCCTTCCACTATGTGGCTGATGCCATATTTCTCAAAAGTATGCCACATAATACGCATCGATGTCAAATCAAAAGATTTTGGCACCGCTCTCGCGATGTGAGAGAGTTGGCACCGCTCTGCACACAGACCCACATGTATAAAAAATCAATCAAACCAACTACACCAGCCTCTCACACTCCCAAACAAGTGTTTTTTTATTGCCTCAGTCCTCCCCCTCTCCCACTCAAGTGTTTTTCATTGTGTGAGTTAATTTGGCACCGGAGCAAAGTAGGTGATCTAGATTGGGGCACCAGGTGAGCAATGGAAGGGCATCGATGCCAAATGCATCACAAGTGAATTTGGCACGTGTTTTGGCCTACGTAGTGGAGGGCCGTTGCAGCTCACTTTTATACTACCTCGTATGTAGTGTAAAATTTTGACCATAGATTTACCTAAGAAAATGCCAATGCATGTCACCAAAAATTATACCATTTGAAATTATGTTCAAATACGAATCCAACGATATAATTTCTAATGACATGCATTAACATTTTGTCAGTTAAATTTATGGTCAAATTTTGATACTACAAAATAGGAAGAGTAAACCAGGACGGAGGTAGTACTTGCTCTTAGGGTAACCATAGAGTTACTAGTCTAAGTTACTTGCCACTATCACTAGCCTAGGCCACTAGTAGTACACCAACAAATGATGCAGGTGATCACGTGAGAAAAAAAATACTAAAAACATTTCTTTCGGTGCAGTGCGTAGATGTAGTTCCGAACACTACACTTGTCATCGTAATTTGGGAAAATTACGAAAAAATTGAGCTACGTTGTGATTACCATTTACTAATAGGAAAGAAGTTTCACCTCGACGAGTAGCTTCTCCGTGCATGGAAAGCATGTAAGGAATCCAACAACTTGATCCAGATTGGGGCCGATAGATTTTATTGCCAAGATCTTCGCTATGCGCATAGATTGGGTCAAGCTTGTGGGAATCATTTTCTGGATGACAGTCGTAAATACATCAAGAAGAAATTTAAAAAAGTGAATTTCAAGAAGACGAGAAGAAGATGAGTGTTATACCTGAATGATTACGGATCCAATAAAGAGTTCGGAGAATTTGACAGACGAGTACACCAACACTATAAATTTCGGCGCATCAATGACCCTGATTTTTGTTGGACCTTCTAAATCATATACAAGCAATATCTCAAGGAAAGGCGCTTTCTCAATGACCATAATGTGGAACAGCTGGAGTGATCTCTTCCCAATTGATGTCTTGTTGCGGGGCCAGCAAGACACATAAATCCATCGAAGATTCGTTGAGGCACTACAAAAAAAGACACATCCGTGACATTTTGGACCGAACGAATATTTTCCTGTCATGCTTATGACACTTCTATGACGATAATTGTGACAAAACCCGGTATCATCATAGATGTGGTGGGCTCCTACTTCTATGACAAAAAATCATGACAGAAAATGGGCTTTTCGTCCTGGGTGGGCCGGAGACGCAGCTGCATGACATTCTTTGGGCCGTCCATGACGGAAAATATCGGGGAGTTCCCAGTTACGGTGGGTGGTCGGGGGCTGAGCGATGCGTGTTTCTCTCGTACATGTACACGCATGTGCGAGGCGTTGGGCTATAAATGAACCCGGGCGATTGCACTGCAGGCTACGCGTTACTGAACCCGAGCGATTGATCGATGGTTGTTAACTAAACCCGATCGAGCGATTCCTTCGCTACTGCATCTAACTGAAGCCGATTGAACCTCCCGCCTCTTGATGAACAATAAGCATTGCTGGGGGGGGCTTGGATGAACAGTTCCTG